>NC_057396.1:53391133-53691133 GCF_019320065.1 Cervus canadensis | reverse complement strand
GTAAAAAGTGCAGTGGGATAATATTATGGAAGTAAATCTTATAGAATTGTTATGTATCAGTCATTTGAGAGGAGAAAAAAACTTCAGATTTTGGGAAGTTTCGGTACAAAGATGATGATGTTTGGGATCCTTTCCATTGACCTCAAGGTTCTTATCTATTTTCTTATATTTACTAAAGCATAAATAATCTGCCCTGCAAAACAGACAAGAGGCTATTTCACACACAAACACACACAAAAGCTATAATAAACAGCACAACTCAGCTCAAGGAAAGAAAAATTAAAAACAAAAGAAGGATTCACTGGAGTTGGAAGACTGGAATTCAATTTCTGACCATGCACATTTGTACTTGGTGATCCCAGGGCATTTTACATTGCTTCATAAGCTTCGATTTTCTCATCTGTAATATGGGGCTAGATTTCTATCTAACAAAGTTGTCATGAGAACTGGGTAAATTTATTACTAATGAGTAACTTCTTTATTACTTAAAAATACCTTTTAACTAATAAAATTCTATATAAGTGTGAAGTAATTTTTTTTTCAAGAGACAGGTGATGACAGTGAAGGCAAGCAACATATTTATAGTGAGGATGTATCATTTTAAAAACATAAAAAAATAAGGTTATACCTATCTACATGTATATATCTAGTATAAATTCAGTTCACAAGTTCAGGAGCACAGAAATGCAACTTTCCTTTAGTGGAACTTAATCTACATGTAGTTCATTTCAATTCTGAGGCAGAAAAACTTAGTTTTGATCAATGCAGGGTAAATCAGTCAGTTTAGTGGTCGCATCTGTGTTTTTTGAGGGAGTTTATGGAGTGTCACGGGCTTCCATGGTGGCTCAGTGCTAAAGCATCTGCCTGCCAATGCAGAAGATGTGGGTTCGATCCCTGGGTCAGAAAGATCCCCTGGGGAAGGAAATGGCAACCCACTCTAGTTTTCTTGCCTGGAAAATGCCATGGACAGAGGAGCCTGGTAGGCTATAGTCCATAGGATTGCAAAAGAGTCAGACACAGCTTAGCAACTAAACAACAGTGGGGTGTCCCAATATCAGATATGGCACCTGGCCCCCAGTCATCAGCTCTCTCTGCCAGCAAACCATCCACAAAACATGTGTCACCCATCAGCATGCTTCCACCTGGCTTCACTGGGAAGGTTGCCTCTGGACTCTCTTTATTGAAGAAGCCCCATCAACAAAAATGTATCCTCATTGCTCTCAGTGATGGAGACTGCACAGGAATACATCCTGGTCAAGGTGAGGCTGGTCCTGAAATTTCTGTTATCTAGAAGAAAACAAAAACAACATTGAAAACAAGCCATCAGAGAAATCTCTGATCTGAGGACACTCCCCCTCATTGTACCAGAGGAGACCCAGAGAGCTTTGACTTTCTCACGGTTGACCTGACTCCACTGATTCCAGACCATGATTTCCTCTTTTGAACCATCATGCATCATGTGCGCTGCCACCTGAGAGAAGACAAATGAATACACCAGTCCTCAGAATTCAAGGAAGCAGTTAGCCCCTGAATACAGAGTAGTTTTTTCTGGTCTTCTCTTTAAACAACAACTACAACTTAAGTTTCTTTGGAATAATATTTATATTCTTGGTTTGAATAGCCTTCAGTCCTGTTTAGCATATGGTGGATATAAACACGGCAAAAACAAATGTGTATAAGAATGTGTGCTCCGAGCACAGTGTAAAGTCTTACCATTGAATGCAGCACAATATCAGTTACTTAAATTCAAAATTTTACTGAGTATGCTCAAGGTGACAAGTCCTGAGCTAGTTTCCAGTTCTTTACAAAATAAAATACACTGATGTGGCCCCAAAATGTGCAGAGTGGAAGCATTGAGTCCATGTATCTTTTCTGGCCGGGAATGGGGCATAGGGCAGAGTATGTGGGCATGAAAAGGAGGAGAATCAAAGCTACTATTCATTGAGCCCTGGGGAGGCACCATACACTGGTCATCTCATCCTCACATCTCTGTGTGGAAAGTTCCAGCACATGCACCCCAGGATCCCCCCGAAAGACATCAACGCAAACCCTACACTTCAAAACATTAAATACAGCTTTTGTTGCCTCTCAGTGCAAGACGTTTCTAATACAATCTATTCCCTTCAAAGACATGGTGGAGAATGGTGGGGGGGTGGCTTGAGCAATGTAGTTTTTATTTTTACATTTTAGTTCAGCCTGGAAAATTGGTATCTCATTGCCAAATCAATCAAGGACACATTTACTACTTAATGTTGTTTGAAATAATATCTACAATGCTCAAAGTTTCAATTAAAAGCATAAAATTCTTTCAAGCTCAAAATCAAAACAATAACACAAATATAAACTGCATTTCATGCTCTCTTAATATTTCACTATGTGACTATAGATGAATATTTCTCTCTCCCTTTCTGTCTCACTCTCACTTTCTCTGCCTTTGTTTTGTCACCTGGCAAATGAGGAAATTGAAGTAGTGCCTTAAATCATCTCTAAGTTCCTTTCATGTGATTAAATATAACTATTTATATTAGGCTTGTAAATAGCAGGTGGTGATGACGGGTTTTGAACCCCGCTGTCGTATGCTGTAATGATTATGAGTAGAGTTATTAGGCTTTGTTTCTCAAAGGGGGAATTTGGTTGTGACAAGAATAAGGATGCAACCCTTCCTTGTGAAGAGGGTACCAGCACACACTCACAGCCAAGTCTTGAAAATGATAGCTGCTGCCACGAGCTGAACGACAGTCACGTGCCAGGCATCTCACAACTTTATCTCGTTTCATCATTGTAAGAATCTGCTGAAACAAATGTCTGGAAAAATCAAATGACTTTCCCAGGGCAACACAGCTAGTAGTCTGCAGCCATTTTAGCAACTCATACTCATTCAAACGGGGTTGCCTTGACGGTTGGGCTAGGGCTAACCGGGCACTGCTTCATTGCAACACTGGGCTAATGTGACTAATTTGGAAACTGTCTAGGAGGCAGGGGCTATTCACACCCTCTCCCCGGTGACTTTCTGAGTGCAAGCTTGGACCTTGGTGCGGTGACACCTCCCCTGTTCCCATCACACAGGACTCACATATTTTGGAGACAGAGCCTATTGACGTGGATACACTATCCTGTGGAGGGCTTTTCAACATTGAAAGTACCATTTAAAAATTAAGAGATTCTGCCTAACGATGCAGATTTCCAGCTTTGTGTCAAAAATCTGAAGACTTGGAAGCACTGAGCCTATATTCTAGCCTGGCAACAATAAACTGGAGCCAGGGCTGCTCTCTGTCTATACTGAAACTCTGCACAAACTAGAAAAAAGGTGTTCCTCCAGGCTGCTGGAGGCTAGTGGGCTCACAGCTGGGTGAGGAGAGAACGGGCTGGATTTCACCCGCTTATCTCCACAGCCTGTGTCCTGGGGCACAGTTGTTCATGTGACTGAGCAGCTGACCGAGCAGCTCCTTGAGATAGAATATCCACTCTGGTTAATACGATCCTTAACATTCCCTTAGTCCTCCCCAGCTTTGACCCAGTGCCAATTAAACAACTGAAAATCTATGGACTTTCAGAATGCTGAAGCCACCCACTTCACTCATTTTTCTTGTCTGCTGGCCCCTTTTGAATTTTTCATTTACAACCCTCAATCTAGTGAATTATGGGAAAAGAGTAGCATGATGGCTTTCATATGTATCTACAAGGTACTCCAAAGATGTAGAATGGCACACAGGCAGACATAGGCTAGAGGAACCAAACATGAGCACAGTTGATCCCAACCATTTCAGAATTTGCTGGTGAGATTGAGTGTGTGTGTGTGTGTGTGTGTGTGTGTGTGTGTGTGTGTGTGTGTGTGTTTAGTCTCTAAGTTGTGTCTGATTCTTTTGTGACCCTATGAACCATAGCCTTCCAGGCTCCTCTGTCCATGGGATTTTCCAGGCAAGACTACTACTGGCTTGCCATTTCCTTTCCCAGGGTATCTTCCCTACCCAGGGATCAAATCCACATCTCTTTGTGTTTCCTGCATTGGCAGGTGGATTCTTTTACCACTGAGGTACCAGGCTGGTGAAGTCAAGTTCCTCCACTCCATGAGCCCAATTGGACTTCCAGAGATAGCTCCCCTGCTCATTTCATCTGCTTTGCCTCAAGCTCATAGCTCAGACACGATTGATATACTCTTACTTTCTCATAAATCCCTCTCATGTTCCCTTTACTGCCCTATCCTCATTCCTCAGATAGCACAGGCTCACACATCCATGCCATCACCGCCACATTTGATCATTCCAACTGGAGGGTGTCCATTAAGGTATCAAGCCTTTTGCCCAGTTAATCCTATTACCGCCTGTTGTGGGTTTGAATTGTGTTCTCCAAGAAGATACGTGCAAGTCCTAAACCCCAGTATTTTAGAATGTGACCTGATTTGGAACTAGGGTTGTTGGGAGCATAATTATTCATATTAGGTCAGAGCATAATTATTCATATTAGGTCAGAATGAAGCAGGATGCACCCTTAATCCAAGATGACTGGTATCCTTATAAGAAGAAGAGAAGAGACACAGAGACACCTAGACAGAATTCCATGAGACTACAGAGACAGAGACTGGAATGATGTATCTAGAAGCCAAGGAATGTCAAGGATTGTTGACAACAGCCAAAAGCTGGGAAAGAAGCAAGGGATAGTTTTTCCCTCAATGCCTCCAGAAGGAACCAACCCTGCTGACTCCTGGATTTTGAACTTCTAGCCTCTAAAGCAATGAGAGAATACATTTATGTTATTGCAAGCTGCCGAGCTTGTGGTCACTTGTTAAGGCAGCTATAAGAAGGCAGGATACTCAGCTTCATCAAAATCAGTGCTGGTCTGGGAGCTCAGACCAGTCACGAGTGTGGCTGGGATTTGTTTAAAAGGACAAGACCCAGCGGGGACCCCTTAGCTTTGGCCTACTTTCTAGTCTGGGTGTAGTGAGCACATTGAAGACTGTAATCTTTTCTTCCTGTACCTTAAATATAAAAAGGTCTTTGTTTTTCCTTAACTCGCAGTCTGCCTCTCCACTTCTCCCTCCCAGCCTGCCCCCCCAACCCCCAGCATCTGTCTGGTAGTGTGTTGAGAGCAACATCTCCCCGCGTGGACGTTCTGACTCACTCCTTTTCAATAACACCCTCTTCCTTGATAAATCAATACCCTGACCAAAGGGATGATGCATTTAGGTCATTAAACAAAGTATCTAGAAGAAATAAGATACAGCTTCATTTACAAGGTATTTTTTTGCTTTTGCTCTTATTTACCTGGAAAATGTAGTTAAAGTACAACTTCTAAAAAACCGACTAATGAGAAAACTGATTAGACAGAGCTGTGATGGTTAAGCAAGGAAGCCAAAAAAGGGTGGAGAAGGAGCTCTCCTGGGAAGACAGGGATTGTCTTGGGCAAATCACATCCTCACTCTGAACTTCACTTGTCTCAGGGTAGGTGATGGAATAGAGATTCTGTTTTCTGAATCTCTGCTCTCAGTTCTACTGCTCCCTTGTCTTAAAAACAAAACTGAAGAAACAAACCATACTCCAATAAAAATTAAAATGATTTAAAAAAAGAAGAAAAAGAATGAGGAGACTTCCCTGGTAGTCCAGTGGCTAAAACTCCATGCTTCCAAGGCAGGGGCCAGGGTTCAGTCCCTGGTTGGGAACTAGATCCCCCATGTAGCAACTAAGAGTTTACATACTGTATCTAAAGATCCTGTGTGCCACAACTGAGACCTGATACAGCCAAATTAATGTATGTATGCATATATATGCATATATATATGTATATAATGAATAATTTAAAAGAGAAAGAAAGGAAAACAATATGCAAAACCCTCAGTCTTCAGGTTTCCTTCTTTTCAGAATTTGTTCATTAAGGACATGACCATCTTTGGATGATGAGGTTTGTCATTTCTGAGGCATGCTACGGACGTTAACCTACTATGCCTGCTCACCAGAGGTACCGATAAACTACAAATGGCATTGTCACCAGTAAACCAAGGCACAGGCATTTTCAGGTGATGACAGTTTAAGAACGGTTGGAGGCAAAATCTATTAGGTAAAGAAAGTTGAATGCAGATTTCCATGTCCAGTCCTTTTAATTTGCTCTCTTGTGTTTGTCTCTCTCCTCTTCCTCATATACTTTCTCTGTAAAATGTATTTATTCAATTTTTATGGAAAAATGATCAAATGAAGATAAGCAAAAAGAAAAAAAAATAAGAAACATGCATAATCTCACCACTAAAGAAATACTTTTAGCAGTTTGGTATTTGCTTTTGGATGTAGCTTGGTGCATGTGTGTGTGTACTTGTATGTCTGTGAGAGAGGGAACTACAACTTCCAAATTAACTTTGCAAAGAAATGCAAGAATTTGTATGAACTTTTATAAACCCTTAGTTTCAGAGCACAGCTTCTTTCTAGTTAGAACATATTCAGAAAGTGAATAATATATTTTAATCAGTGCTAACAGCCCCATATTTATGGAGTCTCTGAGAAAAGCCATTTATAATGTTGCACATTTATAAAGAGACCACGTGACCATCTATGGACAGGTCATGCATAGTTTGGGATAACCAAAATTGGTGGACAAATGCCCTAGTCTCTGCTATACAAGCAAGACTCACAGGAGCTTTTGGTTCCATCATTGATGGATGTTTATTGAACATCAAAAGTATGTTTCGGGCTGGCCAAAAAAGTTCATTGGGTTTTCTGTAACATCTTACCCGAGTGAAATATCTGGCTAACTCGATACAATCTCATGGTCTACGTTGGGGAATGACCAAAAAAAGCCTGAAAAAAACTTATAGTGGAAGTTTAAGAGAAATAAGTTCTGGAATTCACTTCTTTTAAACTAAAATCTAATGCTAAAATTAATATATAAAATAGAAAAGCAGACTGTTCTAGAGGATGCAGAGGTAAAGGCCTGGAGATCCATCCATAATTTTTTCCCAAGCAGCCCCTAAGGAAAACCAACAGGTCCAGAAGATGCATGAAAGCCTAGATGCGATTATGAGTGAGTGTGGTCGGTCATGGTGAGGAAACCACAGCAAATAGGCCCTCTGTGTGCTGAGCGCTCTTACTGGGGTTTTTCCTCTATCAATTGATCTAATCCTCACAACAAGCTGGCTTTGTTGTTACAAGCATTCCTATTTGATGGCTAAGGATATGAGGTTTGGAAAGATAAAATGACTAACCCAACATCTCATAGGTATATTTGGCAGGCCTGAGACTCAGATGCGACTTCAGCCACCCCCACCATCCTCCACCTCCACCATGACAACTCTCACACCTAATAGAATGCAAGAGTTAAGTACTACACAAGGGAAGCAGTAGAATTACAGCCAGTGGTCTGGGCATAACAAATTCTGAGTCTATCCATTGGAGTACGACACAAAAGAGATGCATCTTCCAGGTAGAACATAGTGAACTGAAACTGATATATGCTGACAAATACACTGTGTGTGAGGAATCCTGAGTATGAAGGCTCTTATTTTTTAGAAAATCTACCTAGAGGGGAGGATGATTTGATTTAGAGTTAAAGTAATGCTTGGTAGCCTCAGAGGATCTCCCTCTCAAATACTTCTTTTTTTTTTTTTTTTTTTAATTTTTTTTATTAGTTGGAGGCTAATTACTTCACAACATTTCAGTGGGTTTTGTCATACATTGATATGAATCAGCCATAGATTTACACTTATTCCCCATCCCGATCCCCCCTCCCATCTCCCTCTCCACCCGATTCCTCTGGGTCTTCCCAGTGCACCAGGCCCGAGCACTTGTCTCATGCATCCCACCTGGGCTGGTGATCTGTTTCACCATAGATAGTATACATGCTGTTCTTTTGAAACATCCCACCCTCACCTTCTCCCACAGAGTTCAAAAGTCTGTTCTGTATTTCTGTGTCTCTTTTTCTGTTTTGCATATAGGGTTATCGTTACCATCTTTCTAAATTCCATATATATGTGTTAGTATGCTGTAATGTTCTTTATCTTTCTGGCTTACTTCACTCTGTATAAGGGGCTCCAGTTTCATCCATCTCATTAGGACTGGTTCAAATGAATTCTTTTTGACGGCTGAGTAAAATTCCATGGTGTATATGTACCACAGCTTCCTTATCCATTCATCTGCTGATGGGCATCTAGGTTGCTTCCATGTCCTGGCTATTATAAACAGTGCTGCGATGAACATTGGGGTGCACGTGTCTCTTTCAGATCTGGTTTCCTCAGTGTGTATGCCCAGAAGTGGGATTGCTGGGTCATATGGCAGTTCTATTTCCAGTTTTTTAAGGAATCTCCACACTGTTTTCCATAGTGGCTGTACTAGTTTGCATTCCCACCAACAGTGTAAGAGGGTTCCCTTTTCTCCACAGCCTCTCCAGCATTTATTGCTTGTAGACTTTTGGATAGCAGCCATCCTGACTGGTGTGTAATGGTACCTCATTGTGGTTTTGATTTGCATTTCTCTAATAATGAGTGATGTTGAGCACCTTTTCATGTGTTTGTTAGCCATCTGTATGTCTTCTTTGGAGAAATGTCTGTTTTCAAATACTTCTTAATTACTGTGTTGTCTTAACTTATATCCACAGCTTTCTGATACTACTCCCACCAGGAGGAGACCTTAACTCCACATCCCCCTGAAGTTACAAGATGTGGGTAGTAAGTTAAATATCATAACAGGGAACTGAATTAAGCTGTTCTGACAATTAAAGCAAAACATGAAATATATTAGATTTCACTGTTGTCATTCCCTGACAAGAGAAAACCAAATCATTCCTTTGCAGAAGCAAAAACAATTTTTGTTTGTTTGTTTGTTTCTGTTACTACCTTTAAGGTAGTAACAATCATGGAGGTCTTTTATTATTTCACTGGTGACCAAACAGGAAACTTTCTAAAAGGCAGAGAGACTGTCCAAATAGAGGATCCTTGTGCAGCTCTTTATAAAAGGTCTTCATGTTTACAATCAAACTGTAACTCGATGAAGGCATTCCTGCAAGGGTGGAGATAATGTGGACAGACTCGTTTGTTTTATGACTCTTCTGCATTGATTCTGAGAAAATTGCCTTGAAGAATCGAAAAGAATGAATAGCTAAGCACCACTTTTATCACACCTCTCTCTTACTAAAAAGGTTTCAATTATTCTCTATTTCCTACAGGTTTTTAAAACTAAATATCCTATAGTAAAAGAGCTGTACCTCAGAGACTCATTAGAGAATCCCATCATAAACTATTTGCACTCCAACATTTGCCAAAGGTTTGTGTATTACTGACTTTGGCTGTTGACAAGTATCTAGTGGATTTGTTAAGGAAGGGGTGGAAAGAGGCTCAGCTGGACTGGACTATGACAGGATAATGAGTCGGTTTGCTACTGGGGGTCTTCTCAGCACCAGGGGATGTGTTATCCTGGAAAGGAAATGAATAAATGTACAGTTACTGGGGGGCAAGGGGGAAGGGATATATTGGAAGACTGGGACTGACATATACACACAATTGTATATAAAATAGATAATAAGGAGCTACTGTATAGCACAGGGAACTCTACTCAACACACTATAATGGCCTATATAGGGAAAGAAGCTTAAAAAGAGTGGACATATGTTTACGTATAACACACTCAATTTATTGTACACCTGAAACTAGCAGAACATTGTAAATCAACTATCTCTCACATAACAGTCGCATCCAACTCTTCGCGATCCCAGAGGTTGTAGCCCACCAAGCTTCTCTGTTTTTTAAAAAACTAAAGGTGTGAAAAGGATGATGGACATTATATAACTTCCTTTAGCTATTAAAAAAGTACCAATGTTCCAGTTTCTTGGGATGCATCAATAAACAAAATAGATGCACCCACACAAAGACTGTACCCTTTGATATTTATATTCCAATGGAGAGAGAGACAGACAGTAAGCAGTTAGATGAATAAGTAAGTTTCATCATATATTAGAAGACAATGGGATAAAAGGGAAGGTGTTAGTCACTCAGTTGTGTCTAACTCTTTGTGACCCCATGGACTATAGCCCTCCAGGCTCCTCTATCCATGGAATTCTCCAGGCAAGAATACTGGAGTGGATAGCCATTCTCTTCTCCAGGGGATCTTTCCAATCCAGGAATCAAACCTGGATCTCCTGCATTACAGGCAGATTATTTACAAGCTAAGCCACCAAGGAAGCAGTAAGTATTATGAAAAAAAGAAAAAATAAAAATAGAGGCACATAGGAAGATTGGGAATATAGGAGTGGGAGTCTCCAGGCAAGAATACTGGAGTGGGTTGCCATTTCCTTCTCCAGGGGCTCTTCCCAACCCAGGGATCGATCCCGGATCTCCCACACTGCAGGCAGACTCTACCATCTGTGCCACCAGGGGCTCCTGGAAATACAGGCAGGCAGGTTATAATTTGACATGAGTGGTCAGGGCAGCCTTGCTACAAAAGTGGACGCTGAGGAAAGCTTAAAGGAGGTAGGATGAAGCAGTTAGTCATGGAGATATATGGGAGAAAGCTCTCATCAACGAGAGGGAAAGGCCAGAGCTGCAGCACCACTAGGAAGGGAGTGAGCTGGGGTGGAGGAGGAGGGGATATGAGGTCAGGGGATGCTGGGGGTCTCACAGACTACTGTTGAAGTCTTGGAAGCCACAGGATTTTTCTGAGTAAAGGGATGATTTGCCCTGACTTAAATCTTAAAAGGGATTCTCTGACTGGGGCGAGGGGAGAAGTAGGAAGCCTAGTTTATGAAAGAAGACTCATGGAGTCATGGATTTAAAAGAGGTCAAGTGCCAAGGACTGGTTTGTGAATGACCTTATGTGAGCTGGCCAAAGAAGCTATCACAGCCTGGAGGTGATGAGAGGAAGGCTCGTCCTAGTTTCCCTGGTTGCATGCTTCTTAGGTGGGCTTTATCAGTGATAAAGAATCTGCCTGCTAAGGCAGGAGATACAAGAGATGCGGGTTTGATCTCTGGGTTGGGAAAATCCCCTGGAGGAGGGCATGGCACCCACTCCAGTATTCTTGCCTGGGAAATCCCATGGGCAGAGGAGAATGGCAGGCCACAGTCCATGAGGTCACAAAGAATCAGACACAACTGAGACCCGGCATAGCATAGTGTAGGTGGGTAAGCTACACTAAAAAGCAATTCCTGGATGTCTTGATAACCATGATGCTGGCTGGCTTTCTTGCCCACTAGGCCTCAGTCCTGTGTTATTTTCACTTTCTTTCAAGATGTGCTAGTCTTCAAAATCTTTTTGGTGGCTTATTTCTCAGGGTAGAGACACCCCTAGGGGCTTCCGTCATTTGAAAATGGGGCTGGGAAAAGGGAGCAGTAAGACATTTCTCTGAACAAATCCAGTCTGTTTCCTGGATTCTTTTAAAGTGATTTCCAACACTGTCATACTGGGAAGAGGTCTACCCTCTTATCAGTTAAAGAGGGACTAAAAAGATTCAAACTCACTCATCCCCAGACAGGCCTTTAGAGCAACACTGTCCAGAAGAAATATAATGCAGCCACTTTAAATAGGTTAGTATCCATATTTTAAAATGTAAACAGAAAGAGGCAAAATTCATTTCAATAATATATTTTCTTCCACCCAGTATATCTAAAATAGTATTTCAATATGGAGATTGTTAAAGAGATATTTTAAATGCTTTTTTTATGCTTAAGTCTTTAAAATCTGGTGTAGTTTATGTATTTTACACTTTCAGCAGATCTCAATTCAGACAAGCCCATTTCCAGCACTCTGTGGGTGGCTAATGTGACTGGATAGCACAGTTCTAGAACTACAGAGCCTAAGATGCCTGTATTTCTCTAGGTCAGTTAGTTTTGTTTACAACTGTTTGGTGCATCTTGCTGTTACAGAGTCCAAGCTCACTCTACTTCTGCATGACAAGGTGTTGAGGCAGAAAATAATGACTTCATTTGGAAAGCCAGCAGATCAAGAAGATGGCAGACTCATGTCTCAAAATAGCCATTTTATTGGGTCTGGATGGCAGGTTCTTTTATAGAACAGAGAGGGGGAGGAGTTGAGAAAGTAAAGTAAAAATGTCATATGTCTTGCCAATATCTCCTGGAACAGCCAGCCTTAGAGAGGGGATGTGTTCGTTTCTTCCTTCCTGTAGCTATCCACAGATGAACAGGGTCAGGCTGTTTCCCTGAACAAAGGTGCTTTGGTTCAGCATTCAGGCTGAGGGTCAGAGTTCCCAAAGGCAGGCCATTTTGTATAGACAATATCCTTTTAGTGAACAAAAACAAGGGGAAGCAAAGATTAAAGTAAAAGAAACAGATCCAACCTGGAGTCAGATTTTGCTCTTCCCTATAGCATAGTGACCCCCAGGACTTGGACTATCAAATTGGAATTTGGTCATATACGGTAGAAGAAAGGTAGAAGAACCTTGATCATATCCCATCCCCAACTGCAGTTTGTCTCCTACTCTCATATGTAAATGAGAAAGAGCTTTGTACACAGGGAAGCATTTTGCCCAAGCTTATTACTATCATAACCACTGCTGGCTCTATCTTTAGACTGTACACACTGTTCCCACCAGAACATACTTGAAGAGTGAAATAGTACTCAATAAACAAAAATTCTTCTGTGACAAGGGTGATGGGCTTCTTGAGGGGTTTAACCCCAGGAAGACACGAAACTCCAACACGAGGCAAACAGATCTTTATTTGAACCAGGTTTTCTCTAATCGTTACTGTCAGGGTAATTTATGGCCAAACTTTGGTGCATTTTTCACCAAGGCAATTTTTTACCAGGCCATGTCAAGGGTCTCCATAGTGCCCATGGTCATGGCTGGGGGAAGTCACTGCAGCGAAAACAGCCAACAGAGCAAGAACTCAGGCTCCAGAAGACTGCACTTGGCAAGTTGCAGTCTGAGTGGATGAAAGGCAGCTGAGAGGTGTGTCTGCCTGGCTTAAAGAAGACCTTTTACTTCTTTCTAAAGTCAAAGTCAGGCTGTCGAATAAATCCAGGAACAAAATGCTAAAATGACTAAATAGGTCAAATCAATAAGAAGGATGGGGAAGCAATAGAAGAAAGAATTAAGGAGATATACAGGTATTTTACTGGGCTGTGTGCATCTTGAGGACTGGGTCTATTTTGTCACCCACCCCATCCCCCACTTTATTGAGTGAATGAATGATGTAACTTATACATTTTCTTACTCTGTGACCAAGACAACAATTGATTCAAACTCTTGTGCCTTACACAAAGCCATGCAGAATTCTAAAGATTGTAAAGTTGGACCAGATGACCTTTAAAGTCTTTATGAAACTCTATGACTCTAATTTGACCAAAAATGAGTTAATGAGCATTAAATACCATAGGCCTAAAAAACACTAGCTTTAACTGAGTTTTAGGGAAGATACTAGAAATTATACTTGTCACATTTTTCTTGGCCCATTTTAGCCCAGGAGCTGAATCCAAACTAGTATAAATATGAAGCTCTACTGACTAAGGAGGGTTTTTTGTGTAGCTATTGTTGGTAGAATATGCACTAGATGAGGAATCCCATGATGTTAGACACTAGCCTTGCGTTCTTGTGTCCTGGTCAGTCACTAAGAACTCTGTGGGCCTGGCATTCACAACTGGAATAGATGACCTGCCAAAAACTATGAGCTCTGACTTTTATATGAGCTTAAGCAGAGAAGCTGCCCAGGGTCATCTCTTTACCCAAGGTCTGTGGGAAATAGTTTTAGGTCCCATAATTCCTCAGGCATTACATAAGATGCCTTGTTCTTTCCAGCTTCTTCAGGCCCAATGTAAATATACAAAATGATTCATATTTGCAGCAGTGAAGGAAATCCAGGACATTCTGGCAAACTCAGGAGAGAAAACATTGGTTTGAAAAGTGAGCAGTTGACAGGCTCAGGGGCACAGTCCCAAAAGTAAGTGGGGGATGTGAGGGGTTATTTACCTCTAATCTGTCTCTCCTTCACTTAATCCACCTTACTGCAAGAGTAATTGCCCTGAAATCAAAGTCAAATCGAGTCATTCCCTAGTTCACAACCCTAAATGGTTCAACACCTGCAAAATGAAGAATAAACACCTTTTTGAGGGATTTTAGACTGTTGCCCTCTGACCCTAAGCCATCATTTCAACCTCATATCATGTTGCATCCCTCTGTGCTCTCTGGGTGATACCGCAGACCACTGGGCATCTCATCATTCCTTGAAATCTATATGTGTTCCATCCCACCACATCTGTATCTGAGTTACAATGCCCTCACTTGCCTTTCTGATCTACAAAAATTTTTCTACACTCTTCAAAGACCCACTCAAATAACTCCCCCAGTATCTATAGTCCACCAAGCATTCTTGTCCCTTATTAACATCTGCTTATATCTTATTATTGATTTAATGTAATTATGCCTCTGATTAGAATTCTCTGTATAAATATCTGCTCCTCCCTTCTCTGTAACTTTATTTTGGATGACATGGATCATGTCCTCTTAATTTTTGTTTTTCCACAACTCTTATTATTTGATTTTAATTACTGTAGGTGGTAAGATAATGTTTTGTCAGATAAAAGAATGAGGAGCTGACATATCTCTCACTTGAGTTAGCATTCCACCTGACATGGGTGGGATAGGATTTGTGACAAATGCCACACAGCTTGAATAACAGGGGACTGTGTGGAAGAAGGTATCTAAGGCAGAAAGAGACTCAAAAGACAAACTGGGATGCTGGCTGGGGAGGCAATGTGCCCAGGAGTTAGGGGTAGAGGCTGTGGATGCTTCTACAATATATGTTCTCCCCTTCTGTTGTGGTAGTAGAACACCCAAGTTTTAGCTGAGCTCATGGCTGTCCAGCTGAAGAGTACATTATTTCATCATTCTTGAAACCCGGTGTCAAAACATTAACCCAAGAAATGTAAGTGAAAGACATATGAGCAACATCAGATGTGTGCCTTTAAAATGAAAGGAATATTCTTTATGTCCTCTTTTCCCCCCTTCCCATGTATATGGAATTAGAGAGAGTGGCAACGTACACTTGATCATGAGAATGAGGGCCACTTCACAGGGCTTGATAGTACTGAGTGTTACATCTGCAGCCTCCCTATCTCACTATGTGGGCAGCCTCCTCCTTCAAGTCACTCAAGGTATGCATGCATGCTCTATCATGCCCCACTCTTTGCACTCCCATGGACTATAGCCCGCCAGGTTCCTCTCTCCATAGGATTTCCCAATCTAGCCTGCTGGAGTGGGTTGCCATTTCCTTCTCCAGGGGATCTTTCCAACCCAGGGATTGAACCTGTGTCTTTTATATATCCTGCATTGGCAGGTGAATTCTTTACCACTGCACCACATGGGAAGCCCCTGTTGTTACTCAGGTAAAGTTATCTTTGATTTCTCATTCTGTCCGAGAAAAATATCCAATACCTGCTTTGCATTCTTGAAAGCACTTAACATGTGTGTTGAACTTCTAGTTCTTTATCTCCCTGTACTGTCTGCCTAAACTGGGAATTGGGGGTTTTATCCACCAGCTCCCATAATCTGTTAGCTGAAGTTTGCATCCATGGGTGATAATTCTTTGCACACTTCTGAGCTGTTTGTAGGCCAAGATATATCCAGGGACAGGAAACAAAGATGCCAGGTACACTTCTGAGATGAAATGCTGTCAGTGCCACGAGACAGAAGCCCTCGAGGAGCAGCCCAACTCCAAGGTGTGGTTGAGAGCTGTGAGGGGGCACCAGAGGCTTCTGACACACATCATGTTTCCCAGTCTCCCCCACAGATGTACAACCTTTATGAGAAAAGGGACTCTGTCTCTAGTACTCTATTCTTAGGACACAGAGCAGTGCCTGGCCTTAGTGGGAACTCAGCACACGTCAGTTGAATGAATGAACTAAATTCCTTAGCCTTTTTTTGGTCTCTTTCCTCACCTGTAAAAGGGGAGTGATGATCCATTTGGTTTTGCAAGGTTCTTATGAGGGTCAAATCAACCATGCAAGATGCTTGGCACAGAAAAAGACCACAGTAAATTGTAAGCTATTATGAAGTAGCTGCATGCAGGCTTTGTCTAGTTGTGGCGAGCAGGAGCTACTCTTTGTTGCAGTGCTTGGGCTTCCCATGGTAGTCGCTTCTCTCGTTGAGGAGCATGGGCTCTAGGCACATGGGCTTCAGTAGATGCAGCACGTGGACTCAGAAGTTACAGCATGTGGGTTCAGTAGTCATGGTGCATGGTCTTCGTTGCTCCACAGCACGTGGGAGCTTCCTGGACCAGGGATTGAACCTGTGTCCCCTGCACTGGCAGGCAGATTCTTAACCCCTGGACCACCAGGGAAGTCCCTGGGCATTACCGATTTTGCCACTATAAATAATACTGCAGTGAATATCTTTACCCATAAAATGTGACTTACTTGATTATTTCTGTATGATAAAATCCTTTGGCTCTTTTCATGATGCCTCCAGACCCACCTTCCTTCTCAAGTTACTGACTTCCTGGGTCACTGCTCAGACTGCTCAGTGCAGAGTTCCAGGGTAAAGGAAAGGACAAGATTTTCAGGTCATGTCTAGGCAAAATGTTTTTCTATTTTCAACAGTCCTCTAGACCAACATATGCATTTCATGGGAAATATAATTAACACATAATTTGCTAGACTGAATTAAAATATGATTTGTGATTAAAGAGTTTAGTATCTCTTAAAAGATTATTTAATTAGAGATTTTCTTTAAGTTGCATTTCTTCCCAAAACTATCCCTCTCTAATGTAAAATCCCTCATTGGAGAGAGTCCTTTGAGGTAGGGCAGCCTTGCAGTGTGATGGAAGGGCATGCATCCTGGTTTCAGACACACACTATGAACTGTGTGACCTCAATCACGTTGTGTAGCTTCTCCAAGCCTCTATTATTTTCCATTTGTAAATTGACAGTTCTGCTTTTTGTTACAACGTGTAGATAACATGGTGTTTATGAAAACATTTCTACTGGGCCTGGCATATGGTAGGTACACAATAAAAATTTCCTCACCTTTTTTCTTTTTTCTTTTTTTTATTTTTGATTCTCAAGACCTACTCAAGGCATGATCGTTGCAGTGACTTTTTTTTTTTTAACTGATTATCGATTTATTAAAAAGATTGATTTAGGTATCAGCAATGGTGACTTCCACCTCGACTCCTGGCTCAATACTGATGGAAGTGATCTGCTTGACAATTTCAGAAGGGCTGTGCAGGTCAATGAGTCGCTTGTGGATCCTCATTTGGAATCGATCCCAAGTCTTAGAACCTTCTCCACAAGGAGTTTTCCCTGTAGTTATTCTCAGAGGCTTGGTAGGCATCCGAACTGGTCCTTTCACTTTGAGATTCTTTTCCTTCGCGCCTCTGATCAGGTCAGCACACACCTTCTCCAGAGACTTCACGTTGCGGCTGTTGAGGGTGATCCTAATCCGGTGAATGGCCACCTCCCACTCCACGGGAGTCTTGCCGGCGTCTTTAAAGGCCATGGAAGCAGCGCGGCTTCCTGGCCGACTTGCTCCTCGGCGAGAGCGAACAGCAGAGAGTCAGGAACAAGAGCCGGCGGCGCTGGGCTCCGCGGCAGCGGCGACCGCGTCTTCCTCAAAGAGCCACTGCAGTGACTTTGAATGACAGTGTTCATATTATAGTTCTCAGTAAGCATGTGTCTTCTTGAGGACACATCCAGCAATCAATAACATTGGCTGGAAATGAGTGTTTTTCCACGACACCAAAACCAAATTTTGGAAAATTCTTTCAGGTAAGGCTTCTCTTTGGAAAATTCCAATTCCCTTATTTGCAGCAGCCAAGTGCTATTTACCCCAGGACCCAACACCTTTCAATTTGTTATTTTCAATGTTAATAAATGATTTAGTTCATTTCCTGTTTTCCTCTGCTCACCAACCTGCCAGCAGCAGTCACACGCCAATCTTAAAATAACTGCACTGGCAGACAATGGATTCAAATTCTTAGTAGGAGACCTGTAGCTGTGTTACCCGGTCAACCCAGCTGGAGAGACGCAGGCATGACTTCTGACATCCAGCTGTGTGCTTTGGTGAATGCAAGTGAAGAATAAGTTTAGGAAGGCTTGGAAGGAAGAGTGTCGTAAGACTTGAAAAGATGTGTTGATGGTTGGTGAGGACCAAAGACTGTGTCTTGATTGCTCTGGTCATATTCTCTGGAGTACCCAGTAAACAACAAGCACACAGTAACAATGAGTAAGTAGACCTGAGCGGATGCCAATAGGGGAGCTGGTGTTCCCTGTCTCCAAATTTAATCCTGTTCTAATTTTTTTTTTCTCAAGTTTCTTCCAATGTTTTTAGTCATTTTCATCATTTGGGGTTTCTTTGCTCCTCTTTGCCAAATTTCTCTTTGTATTGCTCACCATACCAATACCTAGTAGAGAGGCTAGCCCCTCCTAGAGAATTTAGCAAATGTCTGTGGAATGAACAAAAGGCAGAGATCTTTTGCATAAGATACTGGAAACTGGACTTTAAATGTTTGTAAGAGAGAGAGATTGAGATAAAGATGAAATGCATGCCTTTGTGCATGGATACTTATATGTGATTGTAAAGTTCTCCCCACAAGTGGTTACCAGATCACACTGTGGGGTACTGAGATGTACACTTGTTCTTCAGGGCTTTCTGATGTTTTAATTAAAACTCTAAGCAGCATTCAAATCTGGTTTCTCAACAGCGATTTTGATGACTTGGGCTGTGCTTTTTTCATCCTTATTGCTTTCAGATATACATAAATCTTTCTTCCCTCTCCATTTTTTTCCATGTGTGTGAAATGTGATACTTTTCAGTATTCTTGGGTTTTTCTTGGAATCCAGATTTTTCACTTCCTCCACATCTGCTGTGAAACCAAATATTGATTAATGTGACCTATAAACCTAACCGGTTAAGGGGGCCAATGATCAGTTCCTATTCTTGAATTTTAAAAAGAATATCTATCATTTATTCCAATCTCTCTCTTAATTGTGTAGGTTTTTTTTTTTTTTTCGGTTTCTGAAAAGATTAAAGGAAGATAACACCAGCAGTATAGTTCTCAATCACATCTGAGGTTTAAATTCCAAGTCTTTCGACTAACCCTGAACATATCATTATTAACTTCAATATAGAAATGTTTCTAACTTCGTTTATATAAAAATTACAGTGTAATGTGAATTATACAAACCTAAACATCTCCAGAAAGTAGTTCCTATTGCTTTGAAAGGCTCATAAATGTAACAAAGAATTTAGCAATAAAATAGAGTCATCACTCAGTGATTCTTCAGGATAAATATCTACCTAAAGATTTTTAAAAAGTTGTAACCTTCAAGGGTCTGAAATTTGGTGAAAAGGATGCTTGCTTGATGACTGGGAGAGTGACTCTTGAGTTATAGTATTACTTTTACCCAAATAGAGTAGGATATGCATATAGTTCTCATGATTCAAAATCCCAAGAAGTGCTATTTACATAGAATACAAGGAGATCAAACCAGTCAAAATCAACTCTGAATGTTCACTGGAAGGACTGATGCTGAAGCTAAAGCTCCAATACTTTGGCTACCTGATATGAACTCATGAAAAAGACCCTGATGGTGGGAAAGATTAAAGGCAAAAGAAGAAGGTGATGGCAGAGGATAAGATGGTTCAATAGCATCACTGACTCAATGGACATGAATATAAGCAAACTCTGGGAGATAGTGGAGAACAGGGGAGACTGACATGCTGCAGTCGATGGGGTTGCAAAGAGTCAAACATGACTTAGTGACTCAACAACAACAACAAGACCAGGACCCTCTGTAGTTTGTGCAAAAAGAAGACCTGAATATATATATATATATATATATATATATGCAAAAGAGCAGAGTCTTCCTAAAAGTAGCTGCCTCCTTAGAAAGTCTTAATCCAAAATAATTGCCTTGTTTAAAACTTTGAAATTACCTTAAAGGTCTGTGTTACATTCTTTGGAATGTCCTTAATAGTGGCAAATAATCCTTTGATGGGAGATTTGACATTTGGAACCAACATTAAAAATCTTTAGGTACCAAACACATAAAAAGAGTAGAACAACCTAGGAAATGTCTTTCTTTTTTTTTTTGGTTAAAAAAAGAAATAATTCTGAGGTATTTGGATTAATTTTTCCATGTGCCTGAAGTGAAAAAGCTTTTCCCAAGGAGGTAAGAGAAGGTTAGGTGCCAAAGAAGCCTCAACCGAATAAACATGTGGCCTCCTGATGACGTAATTTTGAGGGAAGCAATGTTAATTTGGCTATTTTTGTATTTTTCCCAAGTCTTATTTTGTTAATATTACCTCCAAAATCTAGTTGGATGCTTATATTGGCACCTCAGTCTTCTCATGGAAAACACGAGAATATAGGAGGCTGTTTCTGAGACTGTGTACATTAAAAGACAGAGATTGCTCAGAGATTTCAAATAACAATTTAGATGGAGAAAGGTCTCAGAAAAAAACCTCTGTCTTGAGCCAAAAACTTGATCCTCTATCCTGACCCCATTATGAATTCATCAACACTAAGCGGTCTACATTCTGTATCACCATTTTGCAGAAAGGGTGGTGAGAGAGAACAATTTATAAGCTAACAGGATTCCCAAGAAAGCTGCACTTCACCTGTTGACTATAGGTCAGTCATTCTGCACAAGATTTCCAATCATGGACAAAATAACCAAGCCACCAACATCTTCTTCTTGATCCTTTTGGTTTGGTAATGAAACCAAGGGAGTGTGAGGCTGAACCTGTTGGACTTCCCTGAGAATCAGGAAACCACCCTTGTCTTTAGAAGCTGCTGCTGCTGCTAAGTCACTTCAGTCGTGTCCGACTCTGTGCGACCCCATAGACAGCAGCCCACCAGGCTCCCCCGTCCCTGGGATTCTCCAGGCAAGAACACTGGAGTGAGTTGCCATCTCCTTCTCCAATGCAGGAAAGTGAAAAGTGAAAGTGAAGTCGCTCAGTCGTGTCTGTCTTTAGAAGGCAACACCACAAACTCAGCAGATATAATCAGTCTTTGCCCATGGCGAGATGACTTGTACCAAATGAGAAGTCTCCCTATTTCCTCTTTACTTCTATTGAAAGTCAAATCTATTAAGGTTAGTCTGAGCCCAGGTTTGTTGGGGGGAGGGTGTACATGTGTCTGCCTTGTGTTGGTCTTCTGTTGTCCTGGTGCTCCCAGGATCATGGCGGGAAGTGTTGAGTGACCCCTTTTATGTCTAGACAGATACTCATAATGAAATAGATGTCTGGCTCTTGAAGCTAACTTCTTAGTCTGGAGGTATTTTGGTTTACAAAGGCCCAGATAAGAATGATGACATTGTCTTGGGTGAAGCCACAGAGACCAAGAGGAAAAATGAGCAGGCATGAGGAGAGGGGCCATTCACCTAAGGCAGAATACTGACAATAATAGGAATCCCATGTGTTCAGTCATATGGACCGAAAAGTAGTCATCTAGTCCGACTTTCCCAGACATCCAAATAACCTGCCTTGATCTTCCTAATGCTCCCAAATGGTTGCAGGTTTTCTTAATGGTTTGTTTTCCTTTGGCATTCTCAGGACCCTTGATTTTAGCAGAAGCTAGAGCAAGCCTCTAGGGGTTCACATTACACAGCATCCATGACCATTTTATGAATTTCATCATAAGCAAAGCCAGTTGGACAAAGAATGAGCTCTTACTTTCCCCTCCATTTCCCCCCTTCCTAATTTTCCGAACTGTGGAATGACGTTTGAAAGGATTTTCTCTTGACTTCTATTAATAAAAGTTCATCATTCCTTGCTTAGCCAAATCTAATGTTTCTGCATTACCTAGAAATTATGGTGTGATAGATGAGAATAAGTTAAAATAGAGTAAGATGAAATGGAAGTACTTTCTAAAAACTCTTTTTTTTTTTTTTTTACCCTTTTTAAGCTTTACCGTCATCTGCCTGCCAGGTGGAACCTATTTGGATAATATAGCACAGATGTACCTTGTTGTACCCAACAGATGAATTCCTGAAAAGCTGCATTTGATAGAATTTTTATAAATTGAATCACATTTTCCTGTAGACTCATCTTATAGTAACAGAAGCCATTATCCACATTTGACTGATCTTCAATTGGCAGAGGCCTCTCACTCTTGAGCTTCAAGTTTCTCAGCCAAATCTCTATGTCAAACAGTTAATGATCTGGAAATAATAAGCACTTATGTGAGCTCGGGGAGCACTATACTTAAAGGAAATTTGATTGTATTCCTCTGAAAGTAAAGAATCTTTACTGTGTAATGTGACTTTTCATTCATGGAATCTTAGACTATCAGGAACATTAGAGACAATGTAGTCCAAACCTCTCTTTTTTTTCCAGATGAGGAAACTGAAGCCCTGGGTGTTCATTCACCTGTGATGGTGTAAAACAGTCATATGACATAAAGGAGAGAACACTGATGTTGAGGTTGGCAGCTTTGAACTCAAATATTCTTTTCCCAGCACACAAACTATTTGGTTTGGGGCAAGCTATCAGAACTTTCTGAGTCCAATTTCCTCATCTTTAGAACAAGGATAGTGTTACCCACTTTGCAGGATTTTTGTAAAAATTAAATAAGATATGAGAAGTGGTAACACATTGCCTAGAATATAATAAGGGTTGGGTGTTTGTCTTCTCAATTTCTCTTTTTAGGATTTTTCAAATGACATATTTTGTTTACTTATTATTTTTTAATATGTATTTATTCAATGGACATGAGTTTGAGCAAACTCCAGGAGATGGTGAAGGACAGGGAAGCCTGGCATGCTGCAATCCATGGGGTCCCAAAGAATTGGATATGACTGAGTGATTGAAAAACAACATGTATTTTTTAATTTATTTTACTTATTTGGCTGTGGCACACAGGATCTTTGATCTTGGCATTATGTGACAGGATCTTTAGTTGCAGCTTGCAGAACCGTTTTTAGGTGCAGTATGTGAACTCTTAGTTGTGACATGTGGAATTCTAGTTTCCTAACCGGGGATTGAACACCAGCCCCCTGCATTGGAAACACAGAGTCTTAGCCACTGGACCACCGGGGAAGTCCCAGCATGTGTTTTAAAAATGCAATTACTCTAAAAATTGCAAAGATAATGATGCTTGTCACTGAAATTTTTAGGAAGTCAGAGACTTAGAATGAAAAACAAATGGTCTCTTTTTATCCTCCCACATTCTGAGCCCCTTTTCTCAAACCTCTTTCTAAAGGAAAGCACCATTAACAGTTTTATTCCCTTTGTATTTTTCCAGAATTTTTTCTTCACCATCTTTTTAGGTGAAACATATCTTGTACCAAACACATCCTGTACCAATAACCTATGTGCAAGTGTGTGTGTGAAGTTGCTTCAGTAATGTCTGACCATTTGCAACCCTATAGATTGTAGCCTGCCAGGTTCCTCTGTCCTTGGGATTTCCGAGCAAAAACACTGGAGTGAGTTGCCATACCCTTCTCCAGGGGTTTTCCTGACCCAGGGATCTAACCCTTGTTTCTTAAGTCTCCTGCATTGGCGTTTCTTTACCACTAGCGCTACTTGGGAAGATACCCCAATATCCTTATAAGGACCTTCAAAAAGTCTTTGTTATCAGTTTGTTATTGCCATAAAAACACTGTATAACAGAATGGTTACCAAGCCTCGATGGCATACAACCACTAGTACTTATTTCTCACTCGTACATTGGAGAGTCAGCTGGATGGCTCTGCGTGATGTCAACTGTGTTTCTAGGTTTGCAAGTTCTGGTTCAGTTCTGCTCCACAAATAAGGTTTGGCTCCAAGTTCAGTTCAATTATGCTGCATGTGTTTCTCTTTCTTCTGGGACCATCAGGGCACATGGAGCATGTTCTTTTCATGGCAGACGTTGGAGGCTCCCAGAGAGATGAGTGGAACCAAGCGATATCTCTTGAGGATAAAACTTGCAGTGGACTCACTGTCACCCTGAGCCAAATTCCATTCCTCAAAGCAAGTCACATGGCCCAGCCCACCAAAAGTGGAGTAGGGAAGTAAATCCATCTTGGCAGAAGAGGAACTGCCAAGTCACAAGGCAAATGGCATGTCTAGAAGGCAGAGTGAACACGTGGGATCAATAATGGAATTCCCTATAGTCATAGCAAGGGCAAACCCACTTGAAAGTTGAACATGCCCCCTTAGCCAGCCTATAAACTCCTGATGGGCAAAAACCATGATTGATTTGTTCTTTGCTCTATTTCCAACATCAAATTTTGAGATTGGAAAAGAAAAAAAAAATCAGTATTCAGTAATTCTTTGTTGAATGAATACTGAGAATCCTGGTCCAGAAATAGTAACCCTAAATGTTTCCTGTGTATGTTTGCGAAGCTGCCTCTTTTCCTCTGGAGCTCAACATGCGTTCACCAGAATGTTGAGCTGGCAGCCAATATTCAGAGCAGGCCAGAGGTTCTAGAGTTGGCCCTTTGTCAGAGAGCGGTAATTTTTATGCCAGTGTAAACCTTTGCTTAATTGCTCCGGCCCGGCCATCTGAGAATGACAAGCCCATCAATGACATGTGGAAATATAGAATGCACTCACAGCTTGCCTTTAAATGTCAGCAATGTAGCTGAGGGGTTGGCCTGAAATTTAGATATGGTTGCCAACCCAATCGTCCTTTATAATTTGTTGTGTTAATAGATAGAGATGGTAAAGGGAATATTTGGGGGTCACCTGAAAAGCACCCAGCCCACTGAGGCTGTAGAAGGGGCTTGTTACTGAGCAGAGGAGGGGAGGCTGGGTGAGAGCCTGGAAGCTGGTGCCTGGCCTCTAGCGCAATTGCTGGGACCCCAGGGAACCACCTTGATGGCCCTTGATTACCCCTCTCCCAACCCCCTCAGGTTTACCTCCAGGCCATCCATCCCCTTTGTGAACTTTTAGTGCTATCACTGAGATAATCACAGTGTAATTATACAATTAGCCTAATTGTTGGTAATTGTCAGCACTGTATCATTTTGAAACCTAGCCTCCAACACTGTGGCCCAATTTGGAGGCAAGAGACACCCACAGATGCAAAGCAGCCACTTGATCCTTCTTTCCATTTGGGGATTTTTTTTTTTCCCCTTTCAAGGTGCCAGAAAGGAAGAACAGGCCTCTTTTATAAATCCATTGTCTGCAAAACAAGGACCCTGACAAACATGTTTGCAGAAAATCAAGGGCTTTGTAAAAAGCCATGTGTTTTGGCACTAGAAGTCCAAACCATGTGCCAGGGGAATGCTGGAACCAGCGAAGGTTTTCCTTCCTACACTGAGCAGCGAGAGGGTCAAATTGCAGCCTTGCGACTGACTCCCTCCCTGGGGCGTTCCATTGAGGGTGGTTCTGAACTGAAGTGTTGTCTCTGCCATCCTTCACACCAACTAATCAGCATGACTGAGGGTGATGGGAAGACCTCTCCTCTCTCAGAACTCTCTGGGATCACCCTACCCACAAATGCCATTGTCTGGGCTCATAGTGATCATAATAGCCAGCATGTGTTCAGCATTTAAAATCTGCCACTCCAGGCACTGCGCTGAACATTAACATAATATATTATCATACTGAACCATGAAACTCCCACAAAGGGGTAGTTACTATTGTTATCCCCATTTTACAGATGAGAAAGCTGAGTCTCCCTCCAAAAAGTTTAGCAAGTGGACCCAAGTCCCATAGCCAGTGAGTAGCTTCATGGCCATTTGAATCTACATTCTCTTGAGCCTGGGGTCCTGTGCACACCACTCCTTTGGAATGAGGGGTTATCTGTTAATGTGCATTTAATTTTAATATTTACTCATATGCCTGCTTTCACTGGTTGCTCACTGGGTTGGTAGGGATTAAGTAAGAACCCAAGTGAGTGGGGGCAAGGCACACACTGTTGAAAGGATGTAAAGTTGCAGGTGAGGAAAGGATGAAGACAGCGTGTTGAAGGTAATGAAAGATTAAAAAAACCAGTTGTATCAGCAGCCAGACCAGGCGTTGTATGTACCAGATAGAGACATAAACTTCACCAGAATGTCAGCTTCACTGAGTAGCATGCTTCTGTCTCTATCACCAACTCTCATACAAGTCCTGGCATTTTCATTACATGTTCTCATTTACATTATGGTAGTGTCCAAGAGAGGCTCAATAGATACTCGTTGAACAAATGAAACTCCTGGGGAAAGGGTGAGACACAAACTCAAATGCCTACAGGGTCCCAGTGCTTATGAAGATAAATGATGCTGGCTAGATTAAAAATAAACACCCAAGCAAATAGCACAAAAGTGGCAAATGCTAGTAGAGACGAAGGTTCTGAGAGTCTGTCAGTGACTTCCGAAAGTCACAAACCTAATGAACAGCAGAACTATTAATAGCACCCAGGTCTCCTGACTTTCTGTTCAGTATTTTTTCCATGACCACTGCTACTCAGGCTCATGGATATGGATTTCTTGCATCCACTGTCACAGATTTATTGAATCCGTTGCTCTCATTTTACAGTGGAGAAACCAAGGCCCAGAAAAGAAAGGTTATTTGCCCGGATCATATGGTAAGTAAGTGACACAGCCAGCTATCATGGCTATTAACCCAAGGCTCTTTCACCTGTTCTGTGGGGCCTCATATGTGCCCAGGAAGTACCCTGGCTTTGTGGACAGCTAGAACACTGAGAGTTCATTGGGCTGTTCTCCTACCTGAAAATAAGGACACATTTTGAATTTCAATTGGGGAAGCAAAACCCTGTTGAAACACAAACTAAATTTACATTAAAGATAGTTCCTCATAGCATCAGAGAATATTAGATCTGGAAGGGCCTTTAGAGAGCAAAGGATTCTCTACCCTTATTTACAGATGAGGAAACTAAGGCACAGAGAGATTAATGAGGAATATTTTTGTTATTTACATTATGGTCATGTCTGCTTCCCTGGTGGCTCAGATGGTGAAGAATCTGCCTGTGATGCAGGAGACCTGGGTTCAATTCCTGGGTCAGGAAGAGCCTCTGGAAAAGGAAATGGCAATCCACTCCAGTATTCTTCCCTGGAGAATTCCATGAACAGAGGAGCCTGGCGGGCTACAGTCCATGGAGTTACAAAGAGTCGGACACAACTGAGCAACTAACACTTTCTTGTCTCTGCAACGTCGTCCAGAAATCAGAAAAGACCAGACAGAGAACAAAAGCGTAGTAGGCAGAAGTAAGTTCTTATCCTCTGAAATGAGCAATTCATTCCCACTCACCAGTGCCCTTTTCCTCTGGAGCATTTAGGGAAGAGTAATCACTGGCACAGATGGCATGGGATTTCATAAAGGGATACTAGCAGGAGCAGGTGATGCTTGATATCTTTAATCCTGCTTGAAGGAGCAAAGATGTTGTCCTCTTAGACGATGCTCTTCAAGGCCTAAGAGATGGGAATCGTTCCAGGAAGGCAAAGCCTTGAGCTAAGCTTTGAGGAGAAAATTAGGAAAGAAGGCAAATTTGTGCCAAGTGCTCCTGCAAGCCCTCTTGCATCACATCGTGGTCAACAAGGAGTCTTTATGGTGAGACCTGGGCCAGAAACTCAGGAACCTACAGGGCCAGCAGGTCCACAAAAGATGGAAATGTACTTCTTTCATCTCATCATCACATCTGGGGATCTCAGCACTATTGGCTTTTTTTTTTCCCCAAGAGGAGCTCAACACCAAATTTTTAAAAATGAGGAATTACATTTATATAAAAAAATACAGCATAGGGCAAAACCAAAATCTTATCTGAGTTCAAAGTTGGCTGATGGTATTTTAGAGCTCACCTGATCTAACCAATCAGGGCAGAGGTTTAAGTTTTTGCTGGCTAAGGATTGGACAAAAGAGCAAGATGTGTGGGAGGTTCATTAGAAACTTCTGTAGACAGTTAAATTGTTTAAATGATCCAAGGCGTCTCTTCTTCCAGGAAGAAAATAAATATTGTCCCTGGAGACAGTATTGTTGAATAGAAAGAGCATTGGCTTAGGAGACAAGAGTTCTAGATTTGATGCCTCCAGTTTTCAGTTTGATGACCTTGGGCAAGTCCTTCTCCTTTCTGATCTTCTTATTTGTAAAGTGAGGTCACTCACCCTGCCTTAAATACCTCACAGGTTTACTGGTGATCAAATTGGATGGTGATCTGAAAGTACTTTGTCGTCTGTAACATGTTATGTAGACAAGATTGTTTATTAAAAGTCTATCAATCAACTTTTATAAGAGAAAATGGTGATAAAATGGAAAATTTATAGATTTTGAGTCAGAAAGATCATAAGCTCAAATTCTGGACTCCCTACCACCAACTATGCTCCTTGGGCAATGTTACTCTGTCTGGAGGCTCAGTTTCCTCATCAACAAAATGGGATAATTGTGTTGCTCTATATAATGCTATTGTGAGGATTAAATGAAACTATGCATGTAGAAAAAGCACACAGTACATCAGTGGGTGCTTGATAAATATTTTCTTTCTCAATCTATTACTAAACTTCATTGACTCAGAAGGACATAGCCTTATAAGAGTATTAGTATTTAGTCATTTTCCCTATTCTGAAAGCATGCGATTTTGAACAAAGAGAGAAAAAGAGATTTAGCAGATTTAAAAACAAATGAGAAGGAAATGAAAGGTGGCAGAAGTCTGTTGTAGGGAGGCAGTTAGGGAAAGTTTTAGCCGGGAGGTGACATTTCACTGGGTCTCTTGAGCATGAGGAGGCACTGGAGAGGCTTACAGCAGGTGATGGCAAACAATATTTTAAGCAGAGGGATAGAATGGGAAGATTGTGAGAGAGAGAGAGAGAGCAGGCTCCCATCTAGGAGATAAAATGGATATAAAACATAGATCCTGGAAGGGAAGAAGGACAACCAGAAAGATAGTGGTGGTTAGCCCGCATTTCTCAGGAGTTTGCTTTATTCTGTAAACCATGGGGTGCCATTCAAAAGTTTGACACATGGAAGAAATATGATCAGACTCACTTTGAAAGAAGAGCTTTCTGGCTGAAGCATGAAGGATTGGATGGGAGAGGAGTACCCTAGAGGCAGAGAGACTCATTAGGAAGCTGTTGAATGAGGGCAATGGCGATGAGAAGGGGTGGAGTCAGGGAGGACTGGATAAGCACCTCAAAGACCAATGCTGGATTTGAATTTATACGGAGAAATTCTGTATACAGAGAAATTCTGGTATACTATTTCTGGGGAAAACATTTCCTTTTCCCAACTGGACCACTTTGAAAACCATTATTATTCTGGTCAATGAAAGAGAATGTAGGAGGCTTTAATTGGCTTCCTGAATAGATCAATTTTTATTATTAAGATGGTTGACTAGGGAGACCAGTGGTAATAGATGCCATCTTACTTACTGTGTCTCTCCTTCTGGTAGCCTCTTTTGAAATAATTGTATGTGACTTCAGTATGCTTCATCATTCTAAAATAAAGTCAAAATGATTTTATTTTACTATGAAACTTAAATCAATCAGGCATTATTAGTAATACCAAAAGGGGTTATATTAAAGTTTAATATTAAAATGTGAGCATCTGTTATGGTCTCAGGCTTTATTGAACTTTCCAAACTTTCAGATGAAGAAGTAGCAAACTTAAAGCAGAGGTACCCTGAATGAATAAAATAACCTTGTCTCCTTGGCAATTCAGGAAGAGAATGGGAGATAAACTCTATCTTCAGGGAGAGATAAAAAGGAGAAAAATTAAAGAGATTTTTCTGCATTGAGTATATGAAAGGCTCCTTTTAAGGTTGGTCTGTGCCAAGTACATTAATTTTCTTTTAAAGGAAATAACTTTGCCTACCTATTTTCTAGGTTCTATTTCCCAAACTGTAGCAATCGGTGTCCAATAAAAAACAGATGGCCACTGGAATGGGGCAATTCAGGAGGGTTTCACAAGGGGATTTGTACAGGATTCAAACAAAGGTTTGAACAGGATTAATGAAAGCCAGCAAGAGATGGTGAAGCACCTTGTTTCTATTAATAACCTGGGGCCAAAAGTCGTTACTGCCCCTGGGTCTGAAGAGGCAGAAAATCGGGGGTAACTGCTGGAACCTGGAGAAAGCCATAACCTTGGAGAGGGTCATAGGGGAAAAGTCATGGCTTTGGTAGAGAACCATGGCCACTGGTAACCAGTGATCAGATGGAATGGGAATGTTAGAATGAATGTCCCAACCTCACCATTCTCTCACCTATCTGCCTATCATAGTCTCCTGTGGGTACCGCCCACTGGCCAAACCCAAAGGGAAACTAGGGTGTGGGGGAGCCTGGTGATGCTGTTCAAAAAGCCAGGCTCCCTGAGCATAGAGCTGAGTGGTGGAAGGTAGAGAGTGGTTCTGGAGGGGCAAGGGTAGCAAACTCGGGGTGTGGGATTTGTGAGTTGCTGATACCAAGCACGCTGAGGAAGTATTAAATGTGGTAACGAATGTGGGCCTGGAGCTGGCCTGTATTTCTCAGTTTTTCTACCTATTACTTTATTATCCCTGGGAAGTTTCGTCATCTATGAAATGTTTAAAACAAACCTATCTCCTTGTATTACTTAGAAGATGAAATGAGACTGAGTGTAGCTGCCTTGGGACCGTAACTGGCCTGAGGTACTGATATGAAAGCCTTTGTCCCCTTTGTCCATTTGAGACCCTTCATGCTCTTGGATTGGATGAGCAACGGTGTCAAGATATTGCTAGGGGATATTTTACATAAACATGGAAATGTTATCATTTAAGATCCAGATCACAATCTTATTTTTAAGAAAGAAATACCAAATAAGTAGAAAACCCTGGAAGGTTTTTATGGGGTATGTTATTTGTTATTAGGAAATGCTGTTGTGGGCCCCACCAAAAAAACTTTACTTTCTTGTCTTTCTATTTGGAGCTAATCTACCTGAAAAAAGACAGATTTACAAAGGAGAATTAGGCAGAATATTTGCTAAATAAATTAATTATTTAAGAACTTATTATATGGCAAAGACTACAATAGTTGCTTTACAAACAGTCCTTAACTAATCCTCACAGAAACTCTCTATAGCAGGTGAAAGTGAAGTGAAAGTGAAAGTCATTCGGTCATGTCCAACGCTTTTGTGACCCCTTGGACTATACAGTCCATGAAATTCTCCAGGCCGGAATACTGGAGTGGGTAGCCTTTCCCTTCTCCAGGGGATCTTCCCAACCCTGGGATCAAACCCAGGTCTCCTGCATTGCAGGCAGAGGTGAAAATGTACCTATTTATAGTTTCCAAAAATGTGTGTTGAATTTTTTATTCTGTTTCGGGGAGTTTAAGGAGTTATGTCCAGATAGCATCCAGAAGTGTTGAGTCTTCCTGAAATTATTTCCAGAACTTTGACCCATAGCAGAAGTGTGCTTGTCGATGTGACATCTGGGAGACAGAGACCTAGGTCTTACTCTGGGGCCACGTGGCTGCGCAAGGGAGGAGAGTTGAGCGTGGGTCAGAGTGTAAGAATGCCACCGCGCCTGTTAGATTCAGTCCGAGGGAAGTGTCGTCTCAGCAGTTGGGCCACCCCTCTTTCCAGAGCCTCAAACCATCTCCCTCTTGTGTAGATAATGTTTTAAAGTTTATTGAAGATCAAATTCTGTGTTTCACTTGAACTGATAGCTTAAAACCTTCTTAGTTGTTTTTAGTCCTGTCTGTGATGAAAAAAAAAAAGATTGGATTCAGGTGGGCGGATTTGGTTACCAGTTCATCAAATTACAGGTATTGTTTGCAAGTTACTACACCTTAGCATCTGATACCCTTAAGATGTTTAAATAGACACTATCTCATTTCTCCAGTGGGCTAGCATTCCGTAGCAAATGTGTTTTCTAACTTGTTGCTTCCTAGATAAGCAGCATCAGAAGGATATTTAATGAGTCATTTTATTTTTATTTTGACAACAACATAAAAATGGGGTTAAAAATTCTGTAAAGAAGAAATATCTCATTGATAATCTCCACTCTATGTTTTTTCATATGTCATATTTCCTTATAAAATTTGTTTACTTCCTTGACTATTTTAAATAACTAAAAATCATACTGTTGGAAATTTTATTTCTCTCTTTTCCATCATATTATTCCATAATACCTTTTATGATCTTATGTATACCTTACCCATACTTACCCATTCCCCCATGCTGGACATGCAGGTTGTTTCTATTCATCTGCTACTACGGGTAAAAGCAAAAAGAGCATATTAACTCAAAGTTTAAATTTTTTTTATTTTGTTAAATTATTTACAAAAGCTAAATATACGGAAGAGGAATAGCTATGCCAAAAGAGAATGATTTGGAACTCGATAGCCTCCTGATTACTGGTAGTGATCTGCTCATCTGGCTGTCTACGCCACTGTCTTATTTCTCTCTCACTGCTCCATTGTATACTATAGGCAACATTACTTAGGTTCAAAATACCTACCACTGAATACATTGTTAATGGTTTCCCAGATTTAGTTTGCATGAGTGAGAAATGCTTTGTTGTTAAGTTAAGCCACCTGTGGTACATCAGAATAACCTTACCCATGCTGACTGATACAAGTGTGAATTCATCTAAATAAGCTCTCAAAGTGTATTTGGAGAATTGAAGAATATTAGCATTGCTAATGATGCTTGATATGTGTATTGGTTGGCTACTGCGTCAAACATACTGTGTAAAAACACTCCAAAACCCAGTAATTTAACATTCAGTCTCATGGATCTGCTGATCAACACATCTAAGTTTGGTCCAACTGGGCTGACCCTATGTATCTCTCGTCATCCTCCCAGTAGCAGGTTAACCCAGGCATGGTCTTCTGAAGATGGTAAAAGCCTTAAAGGTCACACCCAATCACACAAGCACATTTCTGGTCCCTATTTGTGTCATGCTTACTAATACTCATTAATCAAGACAATACACGTGGCTGAGCCTTAAGTCAAGGGCAGGAAAATGCACTCTGCCTCCAGAGAGAGGCCGAGGGAAGAGAGAAAAAGTTGGGACCAGTCACTCAATCTACCAAAATACAGAATGCCACAGTGCTTACTAAAGATTCTAGCAAACTGCTTTTCCACTATATCCATGCTGCTGCTAAGTCGCTTCAGTCGTGTTCGACTCTGTGCAACCCCATAGACTGCAGCCCACCAGGCTCCCCCGTCCCTGGGATTCTCCAGGCAAGAACACTGGAGTGGGTTGCCATTTCCTTCTCCAATGCATGAAAGTGAAAAGTGAAAGTGAAGTTGCTCAGTCATCTCTGACTCTTCGCGACCCCATGGACTGCAGCCTACTAGGCTCCTCCATCCATGGGATTTTCCAGGCAAGAGTACTGAAGTGGGTTGCCATTGCCTTCTCTGCCACCATATCCGTAAGCGTTACATATACCCACAATCTCCATAGCCCTAACTGTTTCCGCCGATATATTCCTCTTGATGATTTAATGGATGTAAAATAGTAGCTCTGTATTACTTTACCTTTCACTCCTTTAAATAGCACAAAGAGAAACATCTTCCCCATGCACTGGAATACTTCATTTAAACTTCAATGAGGACAATTCCGGAATGAAAAGGTGCCATTTTCTTTTTTTAAACTTTGTCCTTGTAGCTGGACGTTTTGAATGGTACAGCCAGACAATGGGAGTTCTGCAGCTTTTCTTATTTCTGAACACATCTGTGGCCACAAATTGAATGGCTGCATCTTTCACATGGGAAATATCTATGGGATGTTTTAAATCCTGCAGTGGTGACCAAAGATTCTCTTTTTCTTCCCCATCCTTCATTCTCCTAGCTTATGTCTTCCTAAATAATATTCTCTCCTTTGCCCCAAGCTTTTGTTCCTGCTCAAGATTCTCATGGTTCACTCTCTACCACGCTACCTCTCACCCTTAAGCACCCTTTCCTATGCAATCAGAGGACTGAGTGTCCTGCATCCCTTCTGTTTGGGAGGAGCTGTGACTGGATTTGGCTAATGAGTTGTGACCAGAAGTGACACGTGTCACTCCTAGGCTATAGCATTCAATGGGCAGTTGAAATCCTCCTGAGCTAGAATCCTTCTGTCCTTGCTACTTGCCCCTTTAGCTTGGATCCCCTGCCAACCTGCGATGGTCCTTAGCATAAGTGAGAAACAAACCCATGTTGTCTTAGGCTATTGAAACTGGCACAGTGTTTGATGCCACAGCACAACCTGGCCTACCCTGACTGACTCACAGGGCTACGAACTCATCCTATATCCCTCCGTAGTATTGTGGAGGTTTCCCACTTTTTGTAATTACTACCTCTTTACATAAAGAAGGCTGAGTGCTAAAGAATTGATGCTTTCAAACTGTGGTGCTAGAGACGACTCTTTAGAGTCCCCTGGACTGCAAGGAAATCAAACCAATCAATCCTAAAGGAAATCAGTCCTAGATATTCTTTGGAAGGACTGATACTGAAGCTGAAGCTCTAATACTTTGGTCACTTGATATGAAGAACCAGCTTATTGGAAAGACCCTGACACTAGGAAAGACTGAGGGCAAGAAGAGAAGAGGGGGACGGAGAGTGAGATGGTCGGATGGCATCACCGAGTTAATGAACATGAGTTTGAGCAAACTCTGTGAGATAGTGAAAAACAGGGAAGCACGGGGTTGCAAAGAGTCAGACAGGACTTAGTGATCGAACAACAACAATGTCTCTACTAACTGCGTTGTGGATTATGTTTATCATGTTTTCTTATATCTTCAGTACTGAGGACAAAATATGCTTAATACATGTTTACTTTTATGTGTTTATGTACACATCTTTTAGAGTTTAAGCTTACAAAGAAGCAGCAATGATGTGAAATTCTTAGCTAATGCTAAGACTCATTTTGATTCTTTATATGAACTAGATCTCCACTCATCCAGTTAACCAAAACCAAAATGGCCAGAATCCTTCTTCTCTCTTCTCCATGAAACTTCTGCTGTGGGGAGGAAGTAGGAAGTCTCAATACACAGAGAAGGACCCAGACGGGAGGATAAAAATTTACTACTACAAAAAAAAAAAATCTACTATTATTCAGCAAGTGGGGAAGGACCACAGACTGGTTCCAGAAGTGACGGGCAGAGTGTGGACCTTGCATGAAAGTCCTCTTCACTGAAGAGTTCAGAAAGAATAAATGGCGACTCTCAGGCTGTATCACCTGGCAAAATCTCAGCACCTTCCAAAGAAGTAGGAAGAGCAAAAGCCAAGCAGAGAAACTAGCTGCCGGCTCTTCTGAGAAACAGCTTTGCTAAAAACCTTGGGTACACACAAATTTGGGCAATTTACTCAACCTCTCCAAACTTTGGAGAGTTTATTCATTTGGTGGTACTAATACCTAGCTCTCTGAGTTTTTGTAGACCAAAAAAAGACAATGATATAACCTGTTTACCATAATGCTTCACCTAAGCGAAGCACAGACCAAGTGATACTTCTGTAAGACAAAAGCATGCTTACATAAGACAACGGGATTCATGCTTGGGTAGAGCAGTGAATGCATAACTGAGTGTAATAGTTACTCTACTCTGAATGTAATAGTTACTCTCCAAAGATGGCTTCCATTGAGCAGTACTCAGACTCTTGTGAAGTCCCTCCCTGAATAAGGGCTAGCCCTGTGACTATAACCAGTGAATGCAGAAAAAGTGACCCCATGCCAGTTCTGAGCCTAAGCTTTAAACACTGACAGCTTCTACTTTGAGGAGTCCTGGGCCGTCACATGAGAAGTCCAGCTCCCCAGCGGAAGAGGGTACATGGAGGCTCCGTGCAGAACAGAAGAGGCCCTGGGACTATCTGAGGAGCCAGGCCTGCCTGCCTTGAGGTCCCAAGGGAGCTCAGTCTTCCAGCTGCCCCTGCCAAGGTGCCAGATGTGGGAGTCATCTGGATATTTCAGATGATTTCAGCCCCAGCCAATAGCTGCAGAACAGCAGATGAACTTCCCAGTGGATCCCAGAAATGAAAAAGATAACAAAATAACTGTTATTTTAACCCACACAGTTTGGAGGTGGGCTGTTTTGTTCCCTGACAATTGACAACTGAAGCACTGAGGCACCAAAGATTTAGTTATCAAGAGTGGGGTGTCTCTTGACTCCTTGTCTGCCTGACGGTGAAGACAAGAGCTCCCTGCAGGCTTGTTCCAGCATCTCATCCATCCACACTCGCCAACTGCAATAGCAGGTCTGACTAGTTTTCCCAGACTCGAATCCAGCACAATCTCAAGCAGTTGCTTCTTCCAGGTCAGCAGCTAGCCGGCTCATCAAAATGGACTTCCTCTGGAGCTTGCCTCTTCTCCACCTGAAAAGTAATCCTGTGACCCTACGTTGAGTTTAGCAGCCCTGGGTTGTGCGAAACAGGAGACAGGTTAGGGGGGTGTCACAGATTGCTCTGTCTAGCAACTGGACAGTAAACCTGAGACCGAGGGAGTTTGCTGAGATGAAAACCAAGTAGTAAAATAGGACCGCCTGGCTGATATTGAATTTCAGCCCTTAGACAGGACGGTGAGTGTTATTGGTGTTCAGCCCTCTCCGAATGGCTGCAGAAACCCGCGTTGTTGAAAAGATAGTTGGGGAGCTATTATATTCATTGAGCAGCAATTAGACTAAAAGTGCCAGGGAACCAGACGCCCATAGCTCGCTCCTGTTGAAGCAGGCTTAATTTCATCAGGCGTCACAGGGGTCATTCAGAGAAAGGGTAGAGGGAGGGTGGAGCCCTCCCAGAGCAGGGGCTGGGAGGAAAGCTGGAAGGCTCGCCTGGCAGTCCCCTTTCATTCTTCTCTGTCTTGGCCTCTGAAATCTCCCCCTTTCAATAGGTGGCCCCTGCAGCCCCAGCAGTGTCTGCACGGTGGCTGGCAGCCGATGAGACAACCTGGGCCAGGAGAGACAGACTGATGGGCAAGCTCTAAGAATGAGTGGTTCTAAAGGGTCCAGTGTTGAAGTGAGGAAAAGTGCCCTCAATAAATAACTGTGGGTGGGATAGAGAACCACTAAAACGTAGCTTGATGGCTTAAAAAGTTTATTCTGACATCAAACATCATTAATTCAAGTCTTACTTCTGTGATGCACTAGCTGTGTGGCCTTGGTGAGTTATTGAACCTCTCTGGGCCTCTTATTTTCTCATCTGTTGCATAATAGTAATAATGGTGCCAATTTCATGGGATCACTATTCAGAGGATTAAGTGGGGGCTTCCCAGGTGGCTCAGTGGTAAAGAATCTGCCTGCCGAGGCAGGAGGCACAAGAGACACAGATTTGATCCCTGGGTTGGGAAGATCCCAGAGTAGGAAATGGCAACTCGCTCCAGTATTCTTGCCTGGAAAACTTCAAGGACAGAGGAGCCAGGCAGGCTATAGTCCCTGGGATCACAGAGTCAGACAAGAATGAGCGACTGAGCACACACACTTGAGAGAATTCAGAGAGAGAACTCATGTCAAGCAGACTAGCCCAGGACCTGCAAACAGTAGGCACTCGGTAGATGGTAGTTGTTTTTCTTAGAAGCGGTGTTTTAGTACCACCTGCCCTACCTTCACCATCTCTCAGGGAAAATCCTAATCATTCTTCAAATCCAGGATGCCATCCTTGACTCCCGCTGCTCTCGAAAGGAATCACCATTCCCTCTTCTGTGTGTAGAGTTTATTAATATCTCTGTCACTGTACTTTTTCATGGTAACACTTAATTCTTGCTAGGGATTGTTCTAAGCACTTCACATGTACTTCTTTAAGTGATATTGTTTATTGTCTTTGTCATCATCATATCATCTCCGGTTACCACTCCTTTCCAGTCACTATTGCCTACTTACAGTTCCATAAACTCATCATTCACCATCTTTTTTTAAAAAGTTCCTTTGATTCTGCTATTACTCCTGCTGGAAGATTTTCCTACATTCTATTTTATTTTTATTTATTTTTTGGCTACACTGTGCAGCATGTGGAATCTTAGTTCCCTGATCAGAGATCGAACCCACACCCCCTCCAGTGGAAGCACAGAGTCTTAATCACTGGACTTAACCAGAGAAGTCCCACTTCACATGTATTGAATTATTCAATATATGCAACAATAATCCATAAGGTAGGACTAATATCATATCTCTCCCTTTACCAGTGAAACAAGTAAGTTTCCGAAATTTGCCCCAGGTTACACAGTCAAGGCTGGAACAGGGATTCCACCTAGGCTGTCTGACTCCAGAGCCCACAGTGCACGCTGCCTCCATTTCTTCCAACCATCTCCCCTTTTGGACGGAGGGCAGGAACAGTCTTCCTCATTTTCGTGTTGTCAGTACTTCATGCAGCATCTGCCACAGGAAGGGTGCTGCGTGGAGACCTGTGAACTGAATATCGTTGAGTGTGAACTGAGGCCCATCTCCAGCCAGTCTCGAGGAAGTCTTCCCTCCAGCCTGGATCTCAGAATTCAGATGAGATGTTACTGCTGCTTTTCCCCAAGAGTTATCCTTGATACGTTATCCTAACCCCAGATCTTGACAAGAGGGAAACGTATGAGTCCTCTCGCTTAAGGCATAAGTTATAAAAACTGGATGAATCCATTACTTTGGGAGCTCCAGGGCATCAATTCTGACAGCGTTTATGCAATCAGGGAAGTAAAGCCCCTGTACAGAGGAAGTGGTCAGTGCATCCAGGTCTTCATCTGCTCCTCGTCCTGCAGCTCCTCCCCTCCCCAGAGCCCATGGCACAGGTGGCTGTTGACTTTGTTGGCTCTGTCGACACAGAGCCTTCCCATTTCAGCAAAGGGGCTCCGTAAGACTGTGCTGAACTGAAAAATGATCTGCCTGTGGCCCCAACCCTGCCACTTTCAATCTAGGTAACTTTGGGTGAGTTCACTGACACGTGTGATGTAAACCCTGCCCTGGGGAAATACTAAGTCTCATAGAGCACTGGGTTTGTTTATAAAGTGATAATACAGGTTTCCCTGCTATCCAAAAGTAGAGGTTTCCTGTGAAATCTTTCATAAGTAGAAATGGAGTAAAGCAAAGAAGCAATTACCTAAGGACACATCTTGCTAACGGATGCACAAAATAAGTAGAGACAAGCACAGATGCTCATAGACACGGTTCAAAGATATGGCAGCTTGATGCTGAGATGCTGAGTGTGGTTCCTGGGGAAGGAGCTTGGTAGGGCCACTCTCCCTGCTCGGGATGTGTGATGACCTCCGTAACAGCTCACTGCAGGACAAAGGATGATCACAATGTTTGCTTTTTGCCTTTTTTCCCCTAAAAGCAAAAAATGTTCTACAGATTTCTTTCAGTTGGCAAAAACAGGTACTAGTATGTCTTTTGTGAATGTGAAATGGCATAAAGTGAACTTACAAAAAGCTGGGTGATGGGAAGGGATACCTGTACCTATTTCTTAAGGCCATTGTGAAGACCAAGTGATATAATACATCTGAAATAGATTTGAATTGTGCACCCTGGAGGCTTGTTAACACTGGTGAGAAGAGCCTCAGACCAGAGCTCAGCAGACCTGGGTCCCAACGAGTACCTGACCTGGTAATGGTGTTCCAGCCACGAAATCTCCCTGTGCCTCTGTTTGCTCATTTGCAAAACTGGGGTGGTGCTCTCTGACCTTTTCCCTCATATAACGGCTGTGTTGGTTGGCCGATTGTGTTGTGCATGTGAGCACGTGTGAATGTGTGCTGAGTGCTATGCAAATAGAAGGGATCTAATCACTAAATGCTTCAGTCGAACAGACTGTTTGAGTGCCTGGTTTCCACTTGGAGCGGGTGCATGTCCACCTTGGCATGTCCCATCATTTTCCTGGCTGGGGGAGGGATCAAATTCACAGGCTGAGAAACACTGACTTCTAAGTAGATGAGGTCTTTGGATAAATGGGGCACTGAATGAATGAAGCCCATAAAGGCTTCTCACAAGGGAAGCTGCCTTTTCTCCAGTCCCAGAATTCTCCCTCACCCGGGTGGGGATGGTGCTCAGGGAAGCACGCTGCCTCAAGGGGCCTTAGAGATCACTGGGCTGTACAGGTGTACCCACGAGGCCTGGGAATTAAGGTGATTTGTCTCAGGTTGCCCAGCAAGTTAGAGGAGAGCTGGGAACTCTTTTCTCTGTACCGTGGGCATTCCTAGAGCCGTGTATTTTTTAAAAATGAAAGGCTGGAGCCAGGTTCAGGGATGAGAAAGACAGGCAAGTCTATTTGGATCTCAAACAGCATTTGTATTTCAAAGTCACAACTCAGGTTTGTATCACTCTAGCCAATTGGTTGGTGTTTCTTAAGTCTGAATGTTGGGATGGAAAGACTATATTGTCAAGATACAAAAGCTGAACTTTTTTTTGCAAAATATTTCTCAAAATCACTTGCATCATAGACCCCTGGAAGAAGAAATTGTGTTCAGAAAAAAAAAATCTAAATTCCTGAGTTATGCTCTGGACCTTCTGAATAATAATATCTAGCCTTGGTGTTTGTGAATATGCAATTCCATAAGCTTCCCAAATGATGCTCTTGCCTGCTGAAGATTTAGACCCACCACGTTAATGGGAAGAGTACTAGCAGTAAATTGAGACCTTATGTTCATTACAAGGAACCAGTTAATTAAAATTGTGTAAAATGGTTGATGTCAAACTAAAAAATGTATATAGAAAAAAGTTGCAGAATGATATGTATAAGATGTTTTCATTTTTAAAAGTAGATGATTTTTTAGAGCCGTTTTAGGTTCACAGCAAAATTAAGGGAAAGGTGCTTCTGTTTTCAAAAATACGTTGGTATAATTTGTGGCATAAAAATAGAAGAAATCAAAGGACTATATCTAACAGTAGCATTTTTTTCAGAGGGCCCTCAGTTCCTGTATCTATACTCATTGAGTATTTATAGTAAGATTGTGTTACTTATGTCATCAGAGAAAAATTGTAAGAAGTCTATCTCTCTATCGTCTGTCTACTTACCTACCTCCCTATCATTTCATTCATCCATCCATCCATCCATCCATCTCTGTGAGAAAAACATCAGTTCCAGCTGCAGCTTGAAGTCCCAGTTGGGCTTCCAACTCATTGAGTTACAAAGAAACAGTATGATACTAAGAACTTAATTTCTGGATTCGGGAAGACCTGGGTTCCAAACCTGACTCCATCACTTCTTGGTGACATGATTTAGGGTAATTCTCCTTATTTCACTGAGTCTTTGTTTTCTCACTTGTAAACCTTATGAGGATAAAAATAGATAAAACCCTATGATGCAGGTTTTCTTTCTTTGCTACTTTTTAAAAAACAAATCTTTTATTTGTAGAACTGACACACTTCTTCAAATGCAAAGTGTTATGTAGAGAGAAACTGAGGTGGAGATGGGCTGTTTTTGTCTGACCAGTAACCTTTCCCTTTCTTCTATGTCCAGCCCCTGCCTCTTTGCTTTGAAAATTTGTCTGCTTCTCTTTTACCTGTGATCCCAATGGAAAGAGCACCAGAATAATAGGGTTTCTGAGGGGTTTAATTGGTACAATCATTACAGGTAACCCTTAGTCGCAGCCAGGGTCAAACACACAGTATTAGTTACTTTTATAATGTCTATGTGATTGCTTGGACTCAGGGCTTAGCACAACCCTTTCAGCCCATAGATTCTGGGCCTCTCTCCTTCCCTCTCCCTTTGCTTTTCTGCCTTAAATTCCTCAGACATGATTCGCCGACTGAGTCATGCTCACAATCCCTTCAGCCTCCATGAATCTGTCTCAGTGATGCCGAACCTTGCTATTTACTTTCTTGTTTATCCACTGTACACTGCACTTGTGATCACTCAGCGGTTTCTTTTAGAAAACGAATTGAGAATTAGAATGACTAGCCACACATGTGCTCCTAAAGGCCACCAAGCATTTCCAACCAGATCCAGGTTATGATGCCAAACCCAGAGGGCCACGGCTGTCCTGATTGCTTTATCAGCTTCCATGCATCTGTGCTGCGATTAAAAAAAAAAAGGCCAGAGAGAGAGGACTAAAGAGTGTTGCAGGAGAGAAAGAACTCCCCCTTCTCCTCTCCACAAACCTAGGATCATCAGGCCACATCCCAGTCTGTGTTTTAGGACTGTTTCACATTCCATTGGCTCTCTTGGAACCGAATTGTTTTGTAGGGCCCCATCAGCCCTCCCCAAAGCAGAGAAATTAAGTAAGTGCAAGTTGAAGTGTGTATGCTTTTCTGTGGAGTCCCAGAATGACTTGAGTCTCCTGAATGGAATTTCATACATGTGTTGGGTGAGGTGATTTATTATGGGAGGTAATGGAAATTAATTTCACTTTGAACCCTGGGGCACCAGAAAATGCCTAAGTGCTGAGCCATTTTCTGTAAGTAGGCTATAAAGCTGCTACTAGCTTCTGACTGGGCGGCAAGGTGGCGATGACCACTTGTAAAACAATGAGCTGGAAGAGGAGGTTAATGGGCCCTGGCCGTCAGGCAGCCTCCAGCGCCTGCCCCACCGGCCCCTGCTGTCACGGGACTCTGAGTCTTCTTGGCGCCACGGATAACAGGGATGCTGGAACAGTCCCTGTGCAGAAGGAGAGCCAAAGGAGAAGCGAGGGGAACATTCTTCAGGGGCCAGTGACCGTGTTTGACCGGGGGCATTTGGCGAGGTGGAGGGGCTCCAGTCTGGGAGTTCCCTTAGTAGGAAGCAAAAGGGCTCAGAGCTATAAATGGGTCCTGAGGAAATTCTGTTTCTAAAGATGGCCTCAGTTTAGGCTCTCACTGATGAGATTTGAGAGGGATAGGGTTTCCCAAGCCAGCTTCTGGCTTCCAAGGTCTCCCACCCCACAGTCTTCTGATTTAGGATTTTCAAAAGACCTCCTAGTCACTATTGGAAAGCACAAAATCCAGGATCTATTCTAAGGCCTCCAGTGAAGCCATTCCACAGACCCTGTTATTACATCACAGTTTTGATGGTCTTGTCTTCTTGGTTAGAAGACCCTCCAGGGTTTTCTGCGGAAGGGGGCTTCTCTTGAAATTCATATGGAATTCAAACATGTGCTCACTGCGTTAAAGAATCACTCACTATCTAATGTACTATGTGAACATAAATACATACACATGTATACAAATTGTCTCATTTTTTGTTTGTTTCTTCATTAGAATGTTTTGTTTACTATCACATTCCTAGAGCTTAGAACAATGCCTGGCACATAATGGTCCCTCAATAATTGTTTGTTGAATGAAAGAATGAATCATAGTAAGTGTTTGGGAGAATATAAAGATGAATGAGGTACAATATAGGCCTTTAAATAATTTTAAACTTATTAGAGAAAGCAAACATTGACTTCATTCATCTATTTATTCATTTCCTAAGAAATATTTAATGAGTATTTACTAAGTACCAGGCACCACTCTGGGGTTTTAACAGTGAATGGAATATATTCTGGGCCCCATCTCGGAACCAGGAAAAACCAAGTTTCTGCAAAATAATGATGGTTTGATCTACTCAACAGTGTGTGTCTTATAACTAATCAGCTTTTCCTTTTCACATTTTCTACAAAGAAGCTCAGTGTTCATTTGCTAACCCAGATATGGTCATCACATTTGCATTTTTGTTTTTCTATGTATAAGCTTTGCCCTCTGAGAATTCTATATCATTTCCTTTCCCTCTGAGTTTTATTTTTCACTTTTTGTTCTAGTTTTTTTTTTTTGTTTGTAAGAGGATAATATAAAAAGAAGTTGTAATCATCTAGTGTCTCAAATCCTTTAGGGAATGATGTAGCGCATGAAACCACGCAAGTAAAAGTATTTTTGGTCTGTTTGTAAAAACATCACATGACAACAGAGGTCTAGATTGTCATCAAATAAGGAGACTCTGTTTGAGATCACTAGACCATTATAGGCAATGTGTTGTACATGAAATTCACTTCAGGGGGTCATGAGGGGCACTTCAAAGAGATGCCCAATCATCTCTTCGGGAGCTGAAAATGAGATACCTGAGGTCTGAATTACTGACCAACCAGGAAAGATGTACCATAAATATTAAGGTGTCATGGTCAGAGATAACAAACTTTTGTTTTACATTGAAGCCCTAAGTTCAAAGTCACAAGTGCAAGACCCTTCAAATCATTGTTTCTCCCATGGGCAACACTCTGAAAAAGAGAGACAGCAAGGATTCATTATTTAAATAACAATTAAATGATGAATGATCTATCTCAGCTATCTAGGAAGTAAAATCAAGAAATACTCAAGGACCTTTAAAGACACTCTGAGCACTAAACAAAAATGAACCATGGGGGAAACAACGAACTTGGGACTGGTGGTACATATTCCCATAGACCAAGGTCATTTCCCTATACAGTTACATTATGATTAGCCATTCTGGTTCAGAGATAACTTCCAGGAATAATCCTATGACCTTCTGTGCTGACTTGTGTCCTGACCTGAAGGTTTGAGGCCAGAGGACAGATTGTGATATGAATGTTTCCTATATCATTCAGCAGGAAAGAATATGTGGACACAAGGTTTGGAATGTATGGAGCTAAAAGCTGGTCTGTGAAAATTCCTTCCAGAGACTATCCAGTGGTTAGGACTCCACAGGTTCCATCCCTGGTCAGAGAACTAAGATTCCCACATGTTTCACAGCCAAAAAAAAATCCTTCCAAATCTTACAGCTTGATAAAGTTTTTCCTGAATTTGAATTTACATGACATTACTTAAAAATAGCTGTAAAGCTGAAAGAAAGTTTTCTAAACTATCAATAATTTTAAAATATTTATATTAACTGCACTCCACAGAAACCACATCTGACCTTAACAATATGGTGAAACCACTGGGAGAAATATTAAGTGGCCTTATCCTACATTGTAAAGGAAGCCAGAAGAGCCAAGACAGAGGAAACAGGCTCTCTGTCTCTGGGAGACGCTAGGGAACCCTGCAAAAGAGGAGGGAATAGACATTTTCACAAAACTGGTCTCTGTATTTGGGGAACGGGCTTCCTGAAAATCGAGGATTGAGGGGCATTTTAACTCTAACTTGTCATGTGAATGTTTAAGGACTACAAGTTTAGTGTATAGCTTTCTAGTGGAGAAGAACAAGTAAAACGCAAAAACAGGTGGAGAGAAAGGAAGGCATTGGTCCCTGTGCTTTCTCCTACTCTATTCTGGGAGAAAAGTGTTCTCCCAGCAATAAGACACGGAAGCCTCTGCTTCCTAGCAGAAAATGACATGTAAACTACAGAAGGAAAAGCCTATTTATCCCAAGCACATTTGCATCTACAACTTTTTGAAGTCATGAACCACTTATGAAAATAAATGGCAGCGGTTCTTCCTTAACATGATTGGGTTAAGGAAAGAAAGACACTCCTGGAAGAAATGCTTCTTAGGCTTGAGCTGCAGCCAGAACTGTCAGCTGCAGACGGCTAAGATGTCTCTTACGTCTCCTGAATTGGCAGGTGAGGTCTTCATCACGAACGCCCTTGGACTCTGTTAACCACCCAAGCCCCTTCATGAATAGACATGTACTCTTAGCTTAAAACCTCCAATTTTGTAGTTCGGGGAGACCCTGCTTTGGGAAAGATCCTTGGTGTTCTCCTTACTTGGTGCAAGTAATAATAAATCCTTAATTCTCTCCTTGGTTTGATTGTGTTTTGGCTCAACACTCACCAGCACTCACTCAACTCAAAAACCTGGTTTTCAGGTGACATTATTGGCTCTCACCGTTGTGAAGGAAAAGGCTGCAAACTAGAATCCTAGGAAAGCTGGTAGTGTAGTTAAAAGGCACAAGAGCCTCTATGGGTCTGAAAGCCTGAGAACCAGCACCACTGAAGGCAGGAGAAGATGGATCCCCCAGTTCAGAGTCTATTCAACTTTCCTCTGCCTTTTTTTTTTCTATTCAGGCTCTCAGTGGATTAGATGATACACTAGTGGTAAAGAACCTGCTTGCCAATGTAAGAGACATAAGAACACAGGTTCAATCCCGGGTTGGGAAGATCCCCTGGAGGAGGACGTGGCAGCCCACTCCAGTATTCTTGCCTGGAGAATCCCATGGACAGAGGAGCCTGGTGGGCTACAGTCCGCAGGGTCACCAAGAGTCAGAAACGGCTGAAGTGACTTAGCACACAGGTAACCACACTGGGAAGGGCCATCTGCTTTACTCAGCCCATCAATTCAAATGCCAATCTCTTCTGGAAACACCCTCACAGACCCACCCAGGACTTACATGTAACTAACTAATCTGGGCATCCCATAGCTCAGTCTAGTTGATACAGAAAATTAACTGAGCTTGCAGGCCTTGTTCCTCTGTGGATCAGAAGCCAAGAAGTACTCAGAAAGCCCTTCTGGTTTTGCCATTCTAGTAAGGCTTGCATTCCAGAATTCCTGGGCAGGAGTTGTAGTCATAGGTTTTCATCTTGGAGTTTGCCTATGTCTTTCAAGGACGAAGTGATAATGCAAAACGATCAGCTTGGAGCCAGGCAGCCTGAGTGGGGGCCCCGGCTCTCCTACTTTCTAGTCCTGTGACTGTAGGCAAGTTAGTCACTTGTTAATAGCTGTCAATAGGTAAGCTAATACTATCTAGTGATACCGAAATAGAAGGGGAACAGGCAGGGTACAACCTTTCAAAGAATAGCATAGCCCGAGGACAGGACATAAACTGACTAGAACCAAATAGGTCCGAGTTGGCAGATAAGTCCACTTCCACTAGACCTCAAGCCTCGGTATACTCTCGTTGTAAGACATCAGCAAGCTAAGTTCACACCCACAGACGCCATGACAGTTTCAATACCAACCATAAGGGTCAAAAAGTGGGTGGTGGCCCAGTTCCTAGAAATCCCAATCCTGTCCCTAAAATAGCTAGAATACTCCTCCCATTCATTAGCCTATGAAACTACCCACCCATATAAAAACTGACCCTGGTTCCACTCTTGCCTTCTGAGATGGCCCACTGTCTGTGGAGTTTTTTCCTCTCTAAATAAATCCACTTCTTGCCTATCATTTTGTCTCTCACTGAATTCTTTCTTCAGTGAGACATTAAGAACCTGAGCTTCATAAAGTCCAGAAGCCAAGTATGATCTCAGTTAAAAGACCACGGGTTGAAGCTGTATTCTGTGTTTTGGCTGGGTTTGAGTCCCAGCATGTGTGTTCAAGTCCTAGTCTGAGTTGCATGGTTTCAGTACTACCAAACATTATATAGCACTTAGTATGTGTCAGGTATTGTTCTGATATATTAATTCATCTAATATATTAATTTAATGAGATACTTTAATTATCTCCATTTTACACATGAGGAAACTGAGGCACAGATATGCAACATAATTTGCTCAAAGTCACACATACAGTGAGTTGCTGATTTTGAATTCCAACCTGGCACCCTAGATCCAGTGTCTTTGTTTGGAACTAATAATAATCTCTCAAGTAGATTATAAATACAAACAAAGTGACAAAGTGAACACAGGCATTGAAAACATGTGGCTACTTTTATAAGCTCTTTATGGTCATGGAAATCTTCCTGCTGAATGATTCAAATATACCTATATTTACCTACATTACTTTTTAAGACTTCAACAGAAATAAATTTTAAAAGCTATTTTTCCATGAGAAATTCATGGAATCCTGAGAGTATGTCCATAGAGTTTACAGAACCCAGCAAACAAAAACACGAAGATTAAACTGTGGATAATAATAGCCTTAGCACTGCTCAGGAAAGCTAAAGCACTCACTATAATGGCATCTCTTCTTAATCTTCTTGATTTCTTCTTTGTATTTGCAAGAGCTACTGGGTTCGATGTCTCAAGTGATTTTAAGACTAGCATGAATGGCCATATGACAGAAACACTGTAGCAAGGATTCATGCATTGGCTGGAAGCTTTTACTAACTGATCTCTAAGGTATTTTCAATTCTGAGAAATCATGATTTTATGAAAGTACCATTGTTACTGAAAGGTATGCATGGGGGGGTCTGGCTGCTCACCTCTCAAAAGTCAGTAAACAGGACAGGTTGGTGGAAAGGAAAGCTGTTTTATTTCAGATGCTGGCAACTGGTGGGGAGGGTGGCAGACATCTATCCAATGGCCAACTTCCCACCTCCCCACCCCCTGACAAGCAGAGGGTGAGAGCTTTTATAGACAGAGTTGCAGGGGGTAGGTTAAGTGCAGAAACAGCACGGTCATCTCTAACAGTCATCTTCAACTGATCATCAGTGGTCTGACCAGCATTATTGTTTTAGGTACAGTTAATCTTCAGTTCCAGGGTGCATTTGTTCCCATTGCTTTGTGGTCCGTTCTTGGAATTATGGCAGCTCATGTCCTGGATACAGTCTGGTCATCATGTAGTTAACTTTTCCACCTGGAGTTTTAGTATTGATAAGATAGCTCAAAGGATATGGCTCAGAATATTATCTATAGCCCTTGAGAAAGAACTAAAGGCCCTTCTTTGGCTATGTTTAATGACCACATTATTATTTAGTCTCCTTAGACCATTTTCCTTTGTTTCAGCATTTCTCACTTTTCTGATTAAACTTATTCTTTGACTAAAGATTTCCCCAGGAAAAAGGCAGGCAGAGAGCATGATTGGCAGTGGGGGGCGGGTGGGGGGGTGCATCAAGGACCACATGGTCCTGCTCCATTTCGCCATGAGCCCCAGGGCTGGGAGGAGAGGAGGAGGTGGGGTTAACAGAAACTAGTTGCCCAGAGAATTAACCCTGAGTAGTTGGCCTTCGGACCTCTGAGAAGGGCCTGCATACTTCAGGATCTCAGAAAATTTCCCCGCAGAGCCAGTGCCCAGCCTTCTGAGGAATAGGCTTCTTAGCCCTTCCTGGTCCCTTTTGGCAGCACAAATCTAGTTGGGATTCCAACAGGGGTTTACTTTATCTAAGAAATTCAAGCTTGGTTTAACATTTGAAAATAAATCACATTTATTTGCCACATTAGCAAACTAAAGGGGAAAAATCACTGGATACTCTCAATAGATTGTTTAAAAAAAAAAAAGAACTGGGCAAAATCTAACACTTTTCATGGTAAAAGCCATGAACAAACTAGCAGCAGATAGGGAAATTCCCCAACTGGATAAAGGACACCTGTAGAAAACCTTAGGCTAACATCAAAGTCAATGTCAAAACAGTGAATGCTTTTACACTCAGAACAAAAAAAATAAGAATGTCTGTTCTTATCATTTCTATTCAACATTGTGTTGGAAACCTAGCATGTGCAATAGGCAATAAAAAGAAATAAAGGTCATATAGATTAGAAAGGAAGTAGTAAAACTATTTTTATTCATAGACACATGGTTGTGTGCATAGAAAATTCTAATAATCTACAATAGAGCTATTGGAACTAACAAGGAACTTAGAAAACAATGTCAGTATATAAAACAATTGTAATTCTATGTACTAGTAACAAACAATTAGCAAATAACATTTAAAAGTATCATTTACTACAATATCAGCAAATATTGAATACTTAGGGATAAATTTAACAAAATGTCTACAAGACCTGTACAGTGAAAACTAAAATACATTGCTGAGACACTGAATTGGAAAGAAAACATGTATCCATACATGAGAAGATTCATTATTATTAAAATGCGCATTCTTCTGAAATTGATCCATCAATTTAACATAAGTCCATTTAAAATTCTAGCAGATTTTGCATGCCACAGAATACAATTTAGCAATAAAAAGAAACCATTGCTATATGAAATAACATGGATGAATCTCAAAAATATTATGCTAAGTGAAGGAAACTAGATACAAATAAGTATATATTGTCTGATTCTATTTGTATGCAATTCTAGAATAGGCAAAGTTTATTGTAACAGAAAGCAGGTCAGATTTTGTCTGTAGTTGGGGAGTGGGGATTAGTCACAAAGGGGCATGAAAGAAATTTTTGAGTTACAGGAAATATTTTATATTTTAATCGTGGTATATTTACAAGGATATATACATTTGTCAAAAATTCATTGAAGCACACACTTAAAAGAAGATGGATTTTATTGTATGTAAATTATCCTTCAGGGATGTTAGAAATAAAAAGAATTAAAAAGAGTGGTAAATTGAATGGATGCAAGATAAACTTATTTGATTAGTTTGTTAGGGTTCCATGACAAACTACCAATGATCAGGTGCTTAAACAACAGAAATTTATTTTCATGTGATTCTGGAGGCTAAAAGTCCAAGATCAAAGTATCAGCATGGTTGGTTTGTCCTGGAACCTTTCTCCTAGACTTGTAGATGATCTTCTGTTTGTCTTTATGTCATCTTCCTTCTGTGTGTGTCTGTGTGCTAATCATTTCTTCTCATAAAGATACTAAATCAGATTAGATTAGAACCCACCTTAGTAATCTCAGTTAACTTAGTCATCTCTTTAAAGGCCCTATTTCCAAATGCAGTCACATTCAGAGATACTGGGATTTAGGACTTTAAAATATGAATTTTGAGGTGATGTCATTCAGCCTATCATAATTACAGAGCCAAACATATTTTTTAATGTAATAAATTTATGGTGACTTAATATTGGTGAAGCTGAATTGGGATGCTGCAGGACTGTCAAAAAAAGATTGATCAAATCTTCATGTCCACTTTGTGGATCCTGTGTGCGTTAGTCGCTCAGTCATGTCCGACTCTTTGTGACCCCATGGGCTGTAGCCTGCCAGGTTCCTCTGTCCACAGAGTTCTCCAGGCAAGAATACTGGAGTGGGTTGCCATTTCCTTCTCCAGGGGATCTTTCTGACCTGGGGAGTGAATCCAGGTCTCCTGCATTGCAAGCAGACTGTTTACCATCTGAGGCATCAGGGAAGCCTAGTGGATTGTGGATCCTAGCTCAATTTTAAAAAGAAAACAAAAAAAAGTAAAGTAGGAAGGCTGGCGTAGGGGGAGAAAAGGGTGGGAACATAGTTGCTTGAATGGTAACTTTCAAACAAAATGATTAAGTTATGGAAAAATTTGAGAGTTTAAGATCAGGCTTCCCACTATTATCCTATTGTAAGGGAAGCTTTGGAGGGTCCCCTTGGTGAGATATCAATTTCCCAAGTGTTTATAACTGATACTACTGAAGTTATACCCTGGAAACTGTTTTTTTTTTTAAAATTTCTGCTGTCAGAAGGAGCCAAAAAAGGCTATACCTATGTTTCATAGCATAAATAGAGCTCTTCAAAAAGGTGGTTCTTGTTCAAGGAAAATAATATGAAGATTAAAAATCATTTCAGATGTCAAATGGGAAACACAATGATTTGATTTTCTGTGACCACATTCCCAGGAGGGAGGAGGGATAGCATCTGAGGGAAAAAGCTGGGGCGAATAGGGGTTGACAGGATACAGGAAATCTCTCTTTTATTGATAGGCTCTTCATAAAGGGTAAGAATGATTTCACTCTCTTAGAAAAATAGTATGGGCTGAGCAATTACCTTTATAGCAAAGGTTAAACAATAGTGAACTCTACCTTTAGAGTGGAATCATTAATAAAAATCCCTTCTGAACTCGGAAATATGTTATTTAAGGCCAATTAAGATTTCTCAGCCAGTGACATCAAACCTCTGGCACCTTTGAAAGAGCAGCAGCACACGTGCACGTGAGGGGGAAGGTGTTCAGTGCTTCCCAATAGCTGTTGGAAAGTAAAGAAAAAAAAAAATCAGTCCATTTACAGACATCGCTAGGATACAAGAAACACCTTCATCACTGTTCCCATCCTGGAGTCCCAAGACAGTTCTCTAAAAACCAAATTTGAATAATGACCATCTCGACTTCTAGCAGAGAAAGAATATAAGGAACTTCACCACTATAACCTGGTTCACGGACACTGAGATTAGGAACATTATTTGGGAAACAGAGCTAGAGCAGGGAAGGGCTGCCCTTTCCCTTGGGAGTGCTGGGAAGCTGTCTTAAGGAGGGAGAGAACTGACATGTATAGGATTCATATCAAAGAGCTGGTTTGAGGTGGCTATATGAGAAGTGTGTGATACTGCATAAGACCAACTGAATGTCCTTATTCAGTCGCAGATAGGATGACCTTGTGTCCTGGTTTGCCTGACACAGTTTCATTTACTCACTTGAGTCCTAGTGTAATTATTCATTTAACCCCCTTCATGTTCAATGCGGATGATAGATAATTATATAGTCACAACAGTGCTAACAGACTTTTCCCAGGTTCTACAATGCAGGGTATAAGAGAAAGGCAAAGAGCCAGGCCACACCTTCTAGAACATAATAAGCGACACAGGCAGGAAGCGAACCCTCCTTGCCCGTCTGGGTCGGGGAGGCAGCCACAATTGTTGCAGCAACACTGGAGGCTGCAGAGCGGAGGACAGCACCGGTGACAACAGAGGAGAGTCCCATGACTTCCGAGGAGATCATGGAAGCCATCTGGACATCAGCCACAGGGAGTCAGAAGGCTTAGGGGTAGGGAGTGGGATGGGGACCTCAGCATTCCTCAGATTGTGAAAAACTGAAAGTGTTAGTTGCTCAGTTGTGTCTGACTCTTTGTAACCCCATGGACTGTAGCCCGCCAAGTTCTCTGATCATGGGATTCTCCAGGCCAGAATACTGGAATGCGTTTCCATGCCCTACCCCAGGGGATCTCCCTGACCCAGAGATTGAACCCAGGTCTCCTGCATTTTAGGTGAATTTTTATGGTCTGAGCCACCAGGGAAGCTAATCCATTTAAGACCATTGCTACCAGGGTTTTCATATTCTCAGGGCTCGTTTCATAAGCACGCAACCAGGATCTTGCCCTCAAAAGAACCCTGCTTTGGGGGTTTAATGTTCTGCAGTCGCCATCTTGAAATTCTTAATAAAGTTATCTTTGATACTGTATTTCGTAAGTCAGGTCCAGTGAGAAAATAGAGTATATTCCAAGGACGTAGAGTCTCAGCTCACATTCATTCTGCCTCATGCTGCCTTCCTATCTCCCCAGGGTGGGTTTTCAGTAGCCCACTCTACCTTGCCCCCAAGTGCCAACCTGCCTGATCTCCCACCCCTGCTCTCTGCCTCTGCCAGGCACAGTGGGATCCAAGTGAGGTGAGCATGGCAGGATGGTAGCAGCCATCGGTAAGGGGGCAGGCATTACCTTAATGTGCACAGTCTGGGGCCAAGGTTGCAATCCTTTAGACGTCAGCTGTGCAGAGTCAGCTGCGATGGTGGGCCAGTGGAAAGGGGCAAGTGCCTTTTCCAGCCCTAACCTGGGCTCTGTGCTTGGTGGCAGGAGGGGGGTGCCCTGCCCCTGGTGGGCTGCCTGCCCACCTGACAAATTGTAGAGCGGAATCTCGGGTGCCTATGAGGGCCGCACTCACCTGATGAGAATTCCCATGGCTGAGGGAGGGGGAGGTTAAATAGCAGGTAGAAATACCATGACAGATTGAGAAAGAGAACCAAAGACAGAGAAGAGTGTTATATTCTAATACTTCAACACTTTCTCCCTGTTCCCTGGACAAGTGGTCCACTTTTTCCTTTTGCCCCAAGACCCTCTAATTATGGAGTCACCTCTGTGTGTGACACCCCTTAAGAAGCTGAGGTAGTAGATGCCTTTCAGAGAAGAACCTGTATCCCTTGGCTGACAGACAGGTAGGGGCCTATGGTAATCCTCTGAGAGCCCCCTGAGGTGGACCCCGCCTCTGAATCCAGTCCCCTTTCTAGACCCAACCTTGTCTGCGTGCCTTGGAGATGCCTGCGTCCTATACTCCTACTCTGCATCCTCAGTATGTCCCTGGCTCCAGCCCATTTCCAGTTACTAGCGCCCACTATCTGTCTGATTAGTTCAGTTGATTCACATCTGTCTTGGAGTTTGAGAAGCCAGAATTTTCACTCCTCTTCAGTCATTTGTAAGACATGTTGTATAATGGGAAGAACATGATATTTAGACTGGATTTAATCCTGGCTTTGTTATTCACTAGGTGTACAAACTCAGGTGATTTGTTTCACCTCCCTCAGCCTCAGTTTCCTTATCTGTAAAATGTGAATCTAAAGCCTGCTCTCCAGTTCCTTGATTGCCCAGGTGGGTGTGGCATCCAGAATTATTTCCCGGAGAGTCAGGTGAGTATTTCTATAACCGCTTTACTGGAAATCCCAAAGTCCCCTATGTTCCTTAGGACAGAAAGCTTATCCAGGCTTCCTATCAGCTCAGTTCAGTCGCTCAGTCGTGCTCAGTCGTGTCCGACTCTTTGCAACCCCATGAATTGCAGCACGCCAGGCCTCCCTGTCCATTACCAACTCCCGCAGTCTACCCAAACCCATGTCCATTGAGTCGGTGATGCCATCCAGCCATCTCATCATCTGTCATCCCCTTCTCCTACTGCCCCCAATCCCTCCCAGCATTAGGGTCTTTTCCAATGAGTCAACTCTTCGCATGAGGTGGCCAAAGTATTGGAGTTTCAGCTTCAACATCAGTCCTTCCAGTGAACACCCCAGGACTGATCTCCTTTAGGATGGACTGGTTAGATCTCCTTGCAGTCCAAGGGACTCTCAAGAGTCTTCTCCAACACCACAGTTCAAAAGCATCACTTCTTTGGTGCTCAGCTTTCTTCATAGTCCAACACTCCCATCCATACATGACCACTGGAAAAACCATAGACTTGACTAAATAGACCTTTGTTGGCAAAGTAGTGTCTCTGCTTTTAAATATACTATCTAGGTTGGTCATAACTTTCCTTCCAAGGAGTAAGTGTCTTTTAATTTCATGGCTGCAATCACCATCTGCAGTGATTTTGGAGCCCCCCAAAATAAAGTCTAACACTGCTTCCACTGTTTCCCCATCTATTTGCCATGAAGTGATGGGACCAGATGCCATGATTTTAGGTTTTTGAATGTTGAGCTTTAAGCCAACATTTTCACTCTCCTCCTTCACTTTCATCAAGAGGCTCTTTAGTTCCTCTTCACCTTCTGCCATAAGGATGGTGTCATCTGCATATCTGAGGTTATTGATATTTCTCCCAGCAATCTTGATTCCAGCTTGTGCTTCTTCCAGCCCAGCGTTTCTCATGATGTACTCTGCATATAAGTTAAATAAGTAGGGTGACAATATACAGCCTTGACGTACTCCTTTTCCTATTTGGAACCAGTCTGTTGTTCCATGTCCAGTTCTAACTATTGCTTCCTGACCTGTATACAGGTTTCTCAAGAGACAGGTCAGATGGTCTGGTATTCCCATCTCTTCAAGGATTTTCCACAGTTTATTGTGATCCACACAGTCAAAGGCTTTGGCATAGGCTTCCTATACTCACCAACAATTTTTTAAAATCTCCTAACCAGTCTCTTAGTTACTCTCCCATAGTTTAGCATCTAGAGTCTCTCTTTGTCCGTGTGCATGCTAAGTCACTTCAGTCATGTCTGACTCTTTGCAACCCTACGAACTATAGCCCGCCAGGCTCCTCTGTCCATGGGATTCTCTAGGCAAGATTACTGGAGTGGGTTGCCATGCCCTCCTCCAAGGATCTTCCCAACCCAAGGATTGAACCCATGTCTCTTATGTCTCCTGCATTGGCAGGGAAGTTCTTTACCACTAGCGCCATCTGGGAAGCCCCCTCTCTTTGTCTACTCTTTTTCAAATGACCTTGGAGAGTCAGTTGGGCAGTGTATTGCTTTTAGTTTGACCCCAAGATGTCTCTCTTTAGGCCACCATGCAGTTCCATGAATTGGAAGAAGCAAAGGCAAATTAAGTCCCCCACCAGCCCCAGAGCCACCCCCCTCACTCCATCCCCCTTGCCTAGCTCAGACTGCCAGACCCTGCCAGAAGCCAAGACCCTGGGCCTCTCCTTTGCACGAAGGGAGATTCGGCGCACTTGCTGTGTCTTGCCTTTTGCATTCTTTGCCCAACATCCTTTTTACCTTTGGCCTGTGTGGGCTAAAGACATGATGTGTAATTATACAGTCAGCTAATCAATGTAAAAATAAAGTTTGAAAAGAAGCATTGCTATACCAGAAGACCACATTTCCAAGAAGTACCCTCTGCTAATGAACTCAGAGCTGGAGACGGTGGAAGCATCCACACAGGCATCTCCCTCCTTCCCTGGGGAGAAGGCAGCAGCAGCCAGCAGGCTGGCCCGTGGCTTTATAGGTGGGGAGCCACAGGCATTCAGATGCTGAGGATGCTCCTGGAGATCAGAGGGCTTTTGTGAATGAGGCGCTCAAACATGGGCTGGCCGCTCAAACATGGGCTGGCCTACTTCCCGCGTGGTTTTACAATGGACGGGATTTATGTCTTGGCTTTTCCTGTCAGAAGCCTCCCAGTCACCGTATGATGATGAGTCTAATCCCCAGGGATTTGGGTGTGAAGACAGAATGGTTTTGGCTGCCCTCCTTTCCCCTCACGTCTCTGTTTTACAGCAAAGGCAGTGTTCTTGAGTCAGGCAGGATTCCGAAATGAGGTCTGCACCTGGTTGCAAAGACAGCCTGGGGGAAATCTGCCTGATTAGGGGTTTTAAGAAATGACCTTCCTGTGGTTCTGGCTCTCAGCTGAAAAAGCCCACAAGTTACTGGGTCAAGATTATTTGTGGTCTTTTTGACTGTATACAATGAGATAATCCCAGGAGAGAACAGTCGAGATCTTCACTTCTGTTGCCTAGCAAAAGGCCTGCCACAGTGTAGGAACTCACAAATCTGCGTTCACAGGATGTGTCTATTCCATCTTATCTGAGATGGATAAGGCAGGGAGATGCTTACAGTGAGGGCCAAGGGCCCTGTCATGGGCAGAGAAATCCAAAACCACTCAGCTATTTGGACACTTCAGCAACATCCTTGGGCTTTCCTGGTGGCACTAGTGGTGAAGAACCTGCCTGCCAACACAGGAGATGTAAGAGATGTGGGTCTGATCCCTGGGTCCAGAAGATTCCCTGGAGCAGGAAATGGCAACCCACTCCAGTGTTCTTGCCTGGGAAATCCCATGGACAGAGGAGCCTGGTGGGCTATGGTGTGTAGGTCGCAAAGAGTTGGACACAGCTGAAGCGACTTAGCACAGCACAAGCTGTGACACCCTCACTCATTTATTCCATCAGGAAGTCTGTGCCCCCTCCTCTCCATCTCCATGACCACTCTCTTCAGTAAAGCCCTAATAATCTCTGCTGCTGCTGCTGCTAAGTCGCTTCAGTCGTGTCCGACTCTGTGTGACCCCATAGATGGCAGGCCACCAGGCTCCCCCGTCCCTGGGATTCTCCAGGCAAGAACACTGGAGTGGGTTGCCATTTCCTTCTCCAATGCATGAAAGTGAAAGCGAAAGTGAAGTCACTCAGTCCTGTCCGATTCTTAGTGACCCCATGGACTGCAGCCTACCAGGCTTCTCTGTCCATGGGATTTTCCAGGTAAGAGTACTGGAGTGGGGTGCCATTGTCTTCTGCGCTAATAATCTCTAGCCTAGACCATTGCAAAATTCTCCTATTCATCCATCTGCTTCCAGCACTCACCGGCTTCTTCTACTGTCCAACGGCTTCTTCAGACTGACCCCAAAGTCCTGTTTCTAAAATGCAAGGCTTATCATGACTCTTGCTTGATTGCAACCCTTCAGTGGCTCCCTATTTCCCACTCCAGTATTCTCAGCTCCTCACATCCCAAGATTAAAAAAATCTCATTCTTGCTGAGCTTTGGATATGCCCAATAGCCTCTCCTTTCTCTGAAGTGGCAGATTCCCCACACTCTGAAGACAGAGTGCCTTGTGTGTTAAGAGTTCTCCTGCCTTCGCACATTATCAAAACAGTGGGGATGTATAATGTTGAAAATGCTTTGAACAAAATATACTGCCTACCCAGTGATTCTGATATTTCCTTCCAGAGACACACTGTGGTGAAGAATAACTACCCTAGGAGAGAAAATCCATGCCTTGTGTGCAAGCTTTCTCATGATGGGTCCCTGCTGTCATCTGTGACTTCATCTCCCACTGCTTGCCAGCTCACCCCATCCCCTGCGTCCCCATCAGCTCCTTGTACTAGTCATTGTGAACCACCAGCAGCTCACCCCCTCTCCTGTGCTGTTTCTGGCCTCTATACTTTTGTGCGGGCAATTTTCTCTGTCAGAGTCAACATTTATTGCATGCTTGCAAAGTACTAGACACTATTTTAAGATATTTACGTGTTTTAACTCGGCCATCAGAATAATCCTATAAGGTACTACAATTGTTGATCCTATTGTAGAAAACAAAATTGAGGCTCAGAGATGTTAAGTAATTTATCTTAATCTACAAAGCTAACAGTGATAGAACTAGGAATGGGTACATGCATTTTGCTTCCAGATTGCATGTATTTAACCCGAGCTATAGCTGCCTCTTCTGTGTCTTCCTAGTAAACCCCTCTTCATCCTTCAACACTCCACTGACGCACCACCTCTTCCCTGAAGTCTTTCCTGACCTCTCTAGGTAAAGTTAAACATACCCTCTCATGCCCCACTGAGACCTCTTGGTTGGCTCTCAACAAAACGGAAGGCAATAATTAGTCCCTCACCCCACCCACACACCCATGAGGATTTCATCTGTGCATCTCTCGAACCTACACTGGCCCATCCTAGATGTACAATAGAGTTTTGTTGAATGGAATTTCACACTCTTAATATATGAATCATTTCCTTTCTTAGTCTTGGCTTTGTGAATCAGCTCTGCCTCCTAGTTATCCTCAGCACACCTCTTCTGGAATATGCTTTCAGCTGTAGAGAACACAAGAGCAAACTTTCCAGCAATGGGAGGACTCTTGAAGTTAAATTAACAACATGTAAGTAGACCACAATTACTGAGGCCAGCATCACTCAGCTTCACAAAATGTGCTTCTTCAACTAGGACATCCATATCATGTTATAGGCATGGCTCCAGTCTCACAAAGAAGCAGCTCCTTCACTGAGTTTACAAATTTCTGTTCCCCTTACCTATAGCTACAAATCAAACCACCTTAAACCTTATTTATCTCTTGTGCTTTTGAATCTGTGACTGAGACCAGGCTTGGCAGGGCCAACTCATCTTACTCCACATGAAGCCTGGGGCATCTGGGAAGACTAGCTGTGGCGAGCCCTTCAGGTAAATCTCCCTCCTCCTGCAGTCTCAGGACCACTCCACGTGGCCTCTGCCCATGCTCTTTCTAGGCTGGTAGCCTCACAGTGGTTAGACATCATCCATGGCAATTGGCTTCCCAGGGCGAGTGCTCCAAGATGCCCAGGCTGAAGCTCCAAGGCTTCTAATTACTCGGTCTCAGAGTTGCAGATCATCATCGCCATGACATTCTATTGATCAAGAGAAACACTAAGCTCAACCTTGATTCAAGGGAACAGAAATTAGACTGTTTCAAAAGGATGAGTAGCAAAGAATTTAAAGCCATTTTTTAAAACATATTTTTTATTTATTTTTGGCTGTGCTCAGGCTTTCCCTAGTCGTGGAGAGTGGGGGCTACTCTCTAGTTTTGGTGCACGGGCTTCTCATTGCAGTGGCTTCTCTTGTGCCTTAGGGCATGTGGGCTTCAGTAGTTGCTGCAGGTGGGCTCAATAATTGCAGCGCACAGGCTCCAGAGTTCAGGCTCAGTAGTTACGGCACACGGGCTTAGTTGCCCCTCAGCATATGGGATCATCCTGGACCAGGGATCAAACCATTATCCCCTGCATTGCAAGGCAGATTCTTAACCACTGGACTATCAGGGAAGCCCTAAAGCCATTTTTTAATATACCACAGTACCTAAAGCCATGATCCCCTGGAGAAGGAAATGGCAACCCACTCCAGTATTCTTGCCTGGGAAATTCCATGGACAGAGAAGCCTGGCAGGCTACAGTCCACGGTACTGCAAAAGAGTCAGACATGACTGAGAGACTAAACATCAAACAACAACCCAAAGCCAAAGAACAAGTACAAGAGACCCTGGGGTACAGAATGTGGTAATTTAGACACTCGGGCCAATAGGCAACCCAAATGATGTGAGAAGACCTGCCTGAACACAGAAGAAGGGACACAGCAAGAATCCCAGGAAAGAGCTTAAGGGTACTCCTCCAAGCTTCATATTTGTCTGTGAGATTTTCTGATAACAAGAAAAACAATGAGAACCAACTAAGTATTTGCTATACATTTGTTTTTTTAAGACGATGACGTCTACTAACTCATTTAATCCTCTGAATTGAAAACTGGAGCTCTGTGAGGTCAAATAACATAAGCCACACAGTTAGCTGAGCATCCCTGGTGTCTCAGATGGTAGAGTCTGCCTGCAATGTGGGAGACCCAGGTTCAATCCCTGGGCCAGAAAGATCCCCTGGAGAAGGAAATGGCAACCCATTCCAGTATTCTTGCTTGGAAAATCCAGTGGATAGAGAAGCCTGGCGGGCTACGGTCCATGTAGTCACAAAGAGTCGGACACGACTGAGCGACTAACACATACCCATACACCCACACACAGTTAGCAAGCGGTAAAGCCAGAATTCCAGCTTTGATCATCCGTTCCTAGAGCTGATGTGTTCAAGGCCATTCCATACATACTTCTAAGATCAAGCACATTTTCTCCACACACAGGCAGATGTGTAGAGAGAGCATCTTCTCAAGTTCTGGGTCAGGTCTTAGTCTGTATCTTAGAGATTTTTATCCCATTTATCTAGAATAAGACCCAAGCATACATATTTCCCAGATGATTTTAATGGGTGGCCAAGGTGGAAGATAACTGGTCTGAGCCATGTTCTCTGAGACCCCCCATTTCAAAAGTTAGCCCTGGTTTTGATTTGATTTGATCATGACACCCGGGATCCTAACTCATGTTATGCTTACCAAGTGGGTGACGCCAGCGCTGGATGTGCATGTGAATGGGTGAATCATTCCCCCTGTGCTGCCGGGCAGCAGCTCATTTCTTGTTCGGCACCTTCGACAGAGCCTGGAAACCCCATGAGAACAGGAGCTGTGTCTGACTTGCTCTGCACTCCATCCCCAAGCATCCGACACAATTCCCGGCATGTCGCAGACACCTAGTAAAGAGGTGTTGAATTAACAAGTATATGACTCACTAGCACTTGTCTACAAGGGTCAACATCATGGAAAAAGGAAGGACTTTGGAGTCAGGAAGACCCAGGTCATAATCTCAGTTTTATGTTTTAAGAGAGTTTCAGGGGTGCTTTAAAGCTTGTTAGACAAAAATAACACATCATCAGGATTACCTTGCAAAGTCTTTCTAATGGTGCCTCAATTAAGGCTGGCACAGCCAGTCTTTCTTCCAGAAACAGACCTCTATTTCTCCAGTTGAGCAACAGACCAACTTAGCTTGCATTCTGGAGACAAGTCATAAGAAAATAGCTACCTTTAAATCCTGGAATCATCCTCAGTGTGGCCAGTTGCTTTTTCATCTCTGAGCAGTACATGGGGATGAGACCTCTGAGCCCAAGGGCAGTCACAGCTCCTGAGCGTGGAGTGGGAAGATTAGTAACCCCCATCACTCAAATTTGTATATAAATGTCATTTTTATTACATATGCTGCATTAATATACGTTTTAATATAATATGTGATTATTATTTTAAATTTTATTTTGTTTTATTTGCATTCATGTACATTGAATGCTGAAATAAATTCCCAGTTTGCTTCTTTGTCAAGCAACATGACTGGCCTGGTCTGCAAACAAAACAAGAAAGGAAGAACGGGAGCCGTGGGAACCACAAGAAAAAGAAAAGAAACCAACACAGGACAAGAGAGCAGAGACATGGTCTGAACAGCACACACTCTGTTTTCTGATTTCCTCCAACAAAACTCCTTTGAGAATTCTATCTTGACTTCTCCATTTAATTAACAAATGTTCTTGTGGTGTTAATATATACCAGGCGCTATTCTAAGCGCTTTATAAATATTATCTCAATCTTCACAATATCCCCATGAGCATCTTATTACTCTCATTTTCCAGAGGAGGAGACTGAGGCATGGAAAGGTAGAATCATTGGTCCAAGGTCACTAGCTACTAAGAGACAAAGCTAAGGTTCCAAGCTTCACAGTTTGGCTGCACTCTTTACTGCTATTCTAAGTCACCCCCCTTTACCCCACTGGCACGGCTTTGGATCCTTGCCATTTATGCTTCTCAGGTGGCACAGTGATAAAGAATCTGCCTGCCAATGCAGGAGACATGGGTTCGATCCCTGGGTCAGGAAGATGCCCTGGAGAAGGAAATGCAACCCACTCCAGTATCCTTGCCTGGGAACTTCCATGAACAGAGGCTACAGTCCATGGGGCCACAAAGTGTTGGAATGACTGAGCACAAATACTGGCTTACCATCTACCCCACGCTCCATTCAGTCCTCACCCTCAATCCATTCTTCCCGTTTTCATATAAATCTGCTTAAATGCCAATCTGAAGTTTCAGCCTCTACTTCATACCTATAGCAGGATTTGCCTAATGAAATTTCTCAGAAAAGGATATGGGACAAACATATTTTGGGAAATGCTATATACACATCTTCTTGGGGAGGGAGGCTTCATATAGGGCAGGGCAGTGGGGGAGACAAACTGCAGGGTATAAGACAGGCTCAAGGATGTATTGTACAACATAGGGAATATAGCCAGTAATTTGGTAATAAATGTAAAGGAAATGTAGTGTTTAGGATTTTTATAAAAATAAAATTTATTTTTACAAAGGTGCTGCAGAGCCTCAGAGCAAAGAACTCACATTAGCTTCACCCAGCATTTCCTGAATTTATTGGAGAGCAGACTGTGTTTGGGCAGTGGCGGCTCGCTCACATCTCCCAATGTGACTGTCTTATAGAACAGATCTTGAAACATGTTGGCCTACAGCATAAAGAATAAACTCCATGTTTTGTCAAAAAAGGTCTCCTTTAAGACCTGGCCTGGTTTACCTTTTCATCTCATCTCTGATCTCTCTCGCTCTTCCCTAACTTACTGAATTTCCGTTCTTTGAACCTGCCATCCCATTTCATGTGTATATATATACATATATGTATAATTAAAGTATAGTTGATTTATAATATTGTTTCAGGTGTTCAGAATAGTGATTCAGGATTTTTTGCAGATTATGTTCCCTTATAGCTTATTATAAGATATTAGTATAATTCCCTGTACAATATGGTAAATCTGTGTTGCTTATATATTTCATATAGAGCAGTTTATATCTGTTCCTTGCTCCTCATTTGTCCCTCCCCCCCATCCCTCTCCACTTTGGTAACCATGATTTTGATTTCTGGCTGAAGTCTGTTTCTCTTTAGTATATAGGTTCATTTGTGTTACTTTTATATTTCATATAAAGTGATATCATATAGTATTGGTCTTTTTCTGATTTACTTCACTTAGTATGATAATCTCTAGGTCCATCCATGTTACTGCAAACAGCATTTTTCTTTTTTTTTATGACTAATATTACATTGTATGTGTATATGCAAGTGTGTGTGTGTGTTAATCACTTAGTCATGTCTGACTCTTTGCTACCCCATGGACTGTAGCCCACCAGGCTCCTCTGTCCATGGAATTTTCCAGGCAAGAATACTGGAGTGGGTTGCCATTTCCTTCTCCAGGGGATCTTCCCAACCCAGCAACCGAACCCAGGTCTCCAGCACTGCAGGCAGATTCTTTACCATCCAAGCCCCCAAAGAAGCCCATATATATACCACATTACCACATCTTCTTAAGCCATTCACTTGTTGATGGGCATTTGGATTGCTTCCATGTCTTGGCTATTGTAAACAGTCCTGCTATGATCACTGGGGTGCATGTATCTTTTTTAATTAGATTTTTTGTTTTTTTTCAGATATATGCCTGGGAACCTCCAGACTATTTTCCATGCCATCTCTTTCTTTCCTCTGTGCTTTACTTCTGTCATTTCCTCTGCCAGGAATGCCTCCCTCTTTTCTCCCCTGGTAAACTCCTAATCATTTTAAAAATAATCTCCAATATGCCCCCGTCTTGGCAGCATTTCCCATGTCATCCACTTTTCCTCACTGCACACTGTGTTTAATACCAACCCCCTCTGGATCCTCAGAGATCTTTATCCATTCTTTTAAAGCTATCATGTGTTCTATTGACTCTTCCTTTTTCTATTATATTGCCTTTCTTTTAACACTATAATTATTGAGCAAGCATTGTGTGCTAAGCTTGGTGTCCAGTATCTTATGTGAGTTTTTAAATTTATGCTCCATAAAAACTTCGAGTTAGATATTATTTTTGTTGTTGTTCTTGTTACTTCTATTATTATTTGCTTTTTAATGAAAAGGAATCTGAGGTTCAGAGAAGTCCTAAACCTAAGGTCACTTAGCTCATCCATCACTGGATTTGAATCCAGATCTCCTTGGGAATCCATTATATTCATTTTAATTCCACATATATGTCTTCTTCCCTGTGATGTGCTGGTTTCAAGAGCATAGGCTCTTCTTACTCGTTTCTCTGCCCTCAGCTTCTAGCCCAGGACCTGCCAAGAAGAATGTAACACCTGCTTGTTTCATAAACGAACTGTGGGTGGGAAGTGATCCAAGTGGTGATTCTCCAGCCTTAACACTTCTTTCCCCCTGACCTCTGCTCCATCAGGTGAGACCCTTCTCTCTGGCTTTTACCCTCTGACCACAGAGAGAAGTAATCTGCAGAATCTTGGCTCCACAGCCCTCAGCAGACAACAGATGAGCTCTGGGTCTTAGATATTTTGCTAAGACTGTTTAAGTTAATATTTATCAAGTACCTCCAATGTGGCATATTCATCAATAGCACCCTGGTGTATGTGCTGTTATGAAACCCGCCTTACAGATGAGGAAACTGAAGCACAAAGATGACAAAACCTGCCTGAGGGCCCACAGCTATTGAGCATTCCAGGGCAAAATCTGTCCCTAAAACCCTCACTCCATCAGTGAACCATACAGCCTCCCAATAGCCCCTGCAAAGAGAAAATAACAACATCTAAACAGAAAAGGAAGTTTCTGTTCTGTTTTGGAATTGTGGTGGTCAGTTGACTGATCTCAATGGATCTATTGCTGGCTCAGCAGCATTTCCAAGGAAGCCACTGAGGGGGGTGCCCCACTCAGCGGGAGATTATATTAAACAGCCGGGTAATGTCTCTCTGTGTCACTGCTGTTTTCTGTCTCAGATTCTTTCCATCATTCTCTCTCTGCTGACCCCCTCCAGCCTTTCTGTTCTTTCTCCTTCTTTTTATCTCTTTCTCTCTCTCTCTGACTCCTTTTCCAGTTCCATAGCTCAACGCACACCCTTAATAACCTGGGAGATTCACTTTTAAAAAATGTGGAACTCAAGTTTTACAAGCAAATTCATTTTGGTAGAGGTGGGTGGGAAGAGATCTACCTGTGTTTATGGAGGGATTATACTGGAGGAGCAGAAGCAGGAGCCATGTCAGGGGAAATGCAACCTCCAAAGCCAGAATGAGCCTGTAGCCAATTGGATAATTGTGTCATTTATTACTGTATTGTCTTCAATCATGTCTTTTGAATTTCCTGAATCTTAATCCAAGAAATCTCTTCTCAACACTCAGGTGGTAAATTATTTATCTGTCTTTCTTTCTCTTTCAGTAACCTTGTCTCCTTGAGGGAATACAGCAGCTACTAGCAACTTGCCCCAGACAGAGCACTGTAGGAAGGAGCCAGGGTGTCAAGTCATGGAGATTAGTTCCAGAGAGGCTGTGCTGAGGGGTAAGCAAGAGTCTGGCTTTAGAACAAGCCTGTGGGTTCAGATGACAGCTCTGCTGGGTTCTTGGGTGAGTTACTTGATTTTCTCATCTCTAACATGGGGATGATAATAATATCCACCTCGTAAATCTATAAGGTTGTATGTATTATGTGTGAACAGCATTTATAAGAGTTCTTGACACATAGTAAATGCTTTATAAATGTTTGCTTTTGCTGTTATTGTGATTCTTGTTGGTAGAAGGAGTAATCATTAGTGAGATGGGCTGGTTGAAAGGGAAGAAATTCTCTAAAAACTTTCTATTTATTTATTAAAAAATTTTTTTATATGGGCCATTTTTAAAGTCTTTATTGATTTTGCTATACTATCACTTCTATGCTTTGAAGTTTTGGCCACAAAGCATGTGGGATCTTAGCTCCCAGATGAGGGATCAAACCGGCACCCCCCACATCAGACGGTGAAGTCTTAACCACTGGACCACCAGAAAGGTCCCTCCAGTTATTTTTATTGACCCTCTTTGGTTTTACCTCATCTAACATCTCTTGATCATTGTCTGGCCAAATGCTAAGGACTCAGAAAGAAGTAAGACCCCAAATTAAGTAAATACACAAGTAGAAAAATAAATAAATAATAGATAGATAGATAAAGACCATCCCATCACCCAGAGGCTTAATCCTCCTTGAGAAGTTGGCGTATTAGCAGTCAATTCCAATAAATATGTTACTTGCTTAGATAGATGAATGCACAGCATTCAGGGATACCTCACTGAGAGGAGAATGTCCAGTCTCAAAGCACATCAAAGATGAGTGAGAGTGGGGTAGGTGAATTGAGACAGGACTAGAATTCCAGGAAAATAGCACACTGTCAGTGAAGCACCAAAGCCATGAGATATTGTCAAATCATAGCAGAGAGTTTAGGAAATGAGGCAGGTAAGAGGAGGGCCAAATTATGGATGGGGTGCCAAGTATTTTTGGAATTTACCTTGGTTTGTTCCAGGAAAAGATCCCCAAAAGACTCACAGTTCTTATCTCAGGTAATAAAAATTCACACAAATGGTTTCCCCATTCATCTCCCCACAAAGAGCTCTCTTGACAAGCAATAGATCATTCTCAGTGGCTATAATTAACAGGTTAGTACTTACCCCAAATAAGGAAATCCATTCCCGGCCTGGACCTGCTTTAGACTCAGAGGACTCTGGATGTTCTTGTTATCTATTGCCACCTAAAAAACCACTCCAAAACTTAGTGGTTTAAAACAAAAATTTATTATCACTTAGCTCATCTAAGTGAGTCTCGCTTAGTGTCACTTGTGAGGTTGTAGCTGAACATTGGTTGGGCTACAGTCATCTGAAGTCTCCACTCCAGGATTGGATGTCCAAGATGGCTCATTCACATGGCTGAGAGTTGATGCTGGCTGTTGGGAAGAAACTCAGCTGGGCTCCTGACCACAGCCTCTTCAGATGATGTGACTTCTCACGGCATGGTGGGTGGGCTCCAAAAGGAAACTTCCCAATGGTAAGCATTCTAAATAGCCCAAGCAAAAACTGCAAAGAAGTCGCTATTAATTCCACCATATTCTTTTGATCAAAGCCGTCATAGGGCTCACCCAGATTCAAAGTGATGGAAAAATAGACTCTACCTTTTTAATGGAGAAGTGGCAAAAATCTGTTGTAGAAGACCATATGGGATGAGGGATATCATTGCCACCATCTTTGGAAAATGCAATTTGTCACACTGGCACAAGGAGGACACTTCCCAAGAATGTTTAGGAATATACTCTCATTAAGAATATGTACTCCGAATGGCCTTGATGTTCCAGGCAGGGAGAGGAGCCATAAACTCACCCTGAAAGTTAGTCAACACTTCCGAGAACTCTTGCATGGAGGAAAGAGCACTGGACTAGGGGACTAGAGACATGGATTTGAGTCTAGCTCTTCTATTTATTAGTTGAGTGGAGTTGAGATACATACTTCTCTCTGAACCTCAGTTGTCTTGACTGACAAATGAGAACACTGAAAGCAAAATCTCAAAAATTCCTATTTTAGAGATGCCTAGGATTTCAATGATAATATAAGGGGTTTGTAACACCACACTGAATCCAGTTTCATTAATTATTTTATCAGTTGGCTCTTTTTATAGAGGTGGTGTGACCATGATAGCCCCAGTTATGCCTGTTGTTTCAGTTCAACTATGAATAACACCCTTCTTTACTCTCAAAAGCATCACGGTTTGGATGATAATTATATGATCACCTTGCAATAGGATGCAGATCAATGACTTTTAGCTCTGTCATTATATGTAAGCAATGGGCCTATTTCATTATTGAAACTTCATTAAGTTGAGTACTGAATCTCAGTCTAGATTCTTCTGATTGTAAGCAACAGAATTCAGTTTAAACTACTTATGCCAGAAATAGAATGCATTTGATAGATACTAAAGTACCTTGCAGGAGTTAAGGACAATGAAGACTTTGGGGGTCTGAAACAAGGAAGAGAAATGTCATCAGGTTCTCAGGCAATACTATCTTTAAGGCACTGAGAGAGTGTTTTCTTTCTTTCCTGACCAGCTTCCTCTGTTTCTTCAAGTTCATGGTGATCAGAAGATGGCTGTCCATGGTTACCATCTGTTACGTTCAGTTACAGCTATGCACAGAGACTAACTTATTACCAATTCCAAATTCCTTGAAAAGAAAATGTGATTAGTCTAATCCGGGTCCATTTTTCTAAGAGTAGGTGAAGGGCAAAGAAGAGACTTGGGACCAACCCAATGTTGTAGAGGAAACTTTAAGAGAAAATGGTTGTGTTAGTCTAGATCTCCCAAGAGGTAGATGACAAGACTAGACTAAATTGGATAAAATATATTATGGGATTTTTTGTGAGATGGAATGGTGAGAGAGCCATCAGATGTAAACATGACCACAAATGAAGGGGAGAGAGAAGGAAGGAAGAGAGGGGGGAAAATGTCTTAGACTAGTTCTAAGTCCAAATTTGAAGTTACAAGGAGAGTTCAGCAAGACCACCGAGGAGCCCTCACATCAAAGTTAACTCATCAGGGAAGACTCATGTCTACCAGAAAGAGGTCTACATTATTAATCCTACTGGACCCAGTCACTGGCTATAATTAGCCCTTGGGAAGATTGGTCTTGAAATCATGAAAATGCATTTCAGAGCTCAGCAGCTTAGGCCTTTGGTTGGCCATGTTCTCATAGGTGAATATCTGAAAGGGGCGTTCTCATGGTCACAACAATGGTCATGAAGAACAAAGTGAAAACCCAAAAGTTGTCTAGCACAGCTGATTCCCTAAAGTGACTCAAAGGTCACGAAAAGCTTGAGTCAAAGTTTCTATTCTAGACCCAGTGAGAAGGCAGGGGAAATAATAGAAAGCAGAAGAGTGAAACTGGAAGCTGGAAATGATGGCGAACTCTAAGATCAGTCAGACTTGAACAAATATCTACTAACTATGTGCAACATAGAGAAAATGTTCCAAGTACTTGGAAAATGGTGAATGAGTCAGGGATTCTGTCTACAGTCTAAAGAGGACTTAATAGACCAGAGGGGCAATGACAATATTCTATGAGAAGTGTTATTTCAGGGATAAACATAAGATGCTAAGACTTCACAAAGGACGGACACTTAATCTCAACGGATATTGAGCTCTCAAGGAAGGTTGATGGGGACTTTAACACTGTAGTCTACCTCTGCCCTTGTGTTTCATCTAAGGTGGGTAAAGCATCTTGTTCACAGTCAGGTCAGCCTGCTGGTTATTGAGAGAGTTTTAGAACTCAGGACTCTTGAATTCTACCTGATTTCTATACTCTGCCTCTGATGGCAATTAATTATTGCCAGCCCTAGGAAAGCATCCATTCCTCCCAAAAGAACCATGGGTTGTTATTATTTGCTTTCAACCTATCAACACCATCACCAAACATACAGATGATTAAAAACCAGGCTGATGATGCTGCCTTTTAGAACTCTTTGAGGATTTCTGAACAATCAGGAAACTTTAGCCTGTATTTTCAGAATATGCTGTCAGGGAAGGTCATCTGAATCATATCCATCAAATGTTGGGGATGACTCACTGTCAAACAAATCTCACTTTTAAAAACTTGCCTTTATAAATACACAAGAAGAAATCACTTCTGTTGCTTTTGAAAGGGTTCTTCATTTCCTCTACCTCCCCTTCTGGCCCTCACTCTGAGCACCCCACTCCCCAAACAAAAAACCCACAGGAGAGATACACACCTTGTAGCTGCCTACAGCTTGACTGGCTTCAGGCACCCAGGTTCCCCCAGAGTGGCTGCCTTCCCCTCATTTTGTTCTTCTCTGTCCCGATTAGCGCTGACTCACTAAAGCCTGAAGGCTTTGCTTCCTCAGGGTTATGGCCTGTGGGGAAGGGAGCAGAGCCAGCGGGTAATTAAAGATATGCATGCAGCCCCATAAGTAGCTATTGCACCAAAAAGACCTTCAGTCAATTCAGGCCAAAGAGTGACTGTTCCCAAACAGAAGCCTGGAGCTGCACTTTCCTTTAGTGGGTCATCAGCAGAGAGATGGGCTTCCAGGCCATTGTGCTGGGTACACTTCCTTTGAGACTCTTCTTCCTAGTGGTTCCCTTATCTGAACTTCTCAATGGAAGGAGGGGGTTGCAGAAAGAGCCCAGCTTACTCATCCTCCAGCTTTCAGATAAGCTTTGTTCAATTTTACCAGAAAACTATGCATGTTAAAGGAGTCACACCAAAGGTCAAATTATGACACCTCTTTTGAATATAACTTTGGGAGCAAAAACCAGCCAAATGAACATAAACAAGCAGATTCCCACTTTTTTGGCCTAGAGGAGTATAAACTACAAATTGGCACTTACCAAGGGCATTGCCAATGAGTGAACAGCAAAGGCATTTGCCATCTGCCTCTACGGAGATTGAACTCCATGCTGCTATAGCGGTTGACCTTCAACAGCCCCTGAGGGAGTTCAGGGTGGAGTGAGGAACTCTGTGCTCCAGGAAATTTGGTAGGACAGGTCTTTAGATAGTTGGGTGTTTTTAGGAAAAGATTTTATTATCTCAATACTTGGATTTTCTCATATCTCAGTCATGTCCAAGTCTTTGCGACCCCATGAATTGCAGCACGCCAGGCCTCCCTGTCCATCACCAACTCCCAGAATTTACTCAAACTCGTGTCCATCAAGTCGGTGATGCCATCCAGCCATCTCATCCTCTGTCGTCCCCTTCTCCTTCTGCCCCTAATCCTTCCCAGCATCAGGGTCTTTTCCAATCAGTCAACTCTCCGCATCAGGTGGCCAAAGTATTGGAGTTTCAGCTTCAACATCAGTCCTTCCAATGAAAACCCAGGGCTGATCTTTAGGATAGACTGGTTGGATCTCCTTGCAGTCCAAGGGACTCTCAAGAGTCTTCTCCAACACCACAGTTCAAAAGCATTAAGTTTTTGGCACTCAGCTTTCCTCACAGTCCAACTCTCACATCCATACATGACCACTGGAAAAACCATACCCTTGACTAGACGGACCTTCGTTGGCAAAGTAATGTCTCTGCTTTTTAATATGCTATCTAGTTTGATCACAGCTTTCCTTCCAAAGAGTAAGTGTCTTTTAATTTCATGGCTGCAATCACCATCTGCAGTGATTTTGGAGCCCCCCAAAATAAAGTCTGACACTGTTTCCCCATCTATCTCCCATGAAGTGATGGGACCAGATGCCATGATCTTAGTTTTCTGAATGTTAAGCTTTAAGCCAACTTTTTCACTCTCCTCCTTCACTTTCATAAAGAGGCTCTTTAGTTCCTCTTCACTTTCTGCCATAGGGTAGTGTCATCTGCATATCTGAGGTTATTGATATTTCTCCCAGCAATCTTGATTCCAGCTTGTGCTTCTTCCAGCCCAGTGCTTCTCATGATGTAGTCTACATATAAGTTAAATAAGCAGGGTGACAATATACAGCCTTGATGTACTCTTTTTCCTATTTGGAACCAGTCTATTGTTCCATGTCCAATTCTAACTGTTCCTTCCTGACCTGCATACAGGTTTCTCAAGAGGCAGATCATGTGGTCTGGTATTCCCGTCTCTTTCAGAATTTTCCACAGTTTATTGTGATCCACACAGTCAAATCTATCAAATCTTCATATCTAGAGAAGCACAAAACCCCTTTATGGTGACATCAGATCCTCATGACTAATAAAAAACCTTTTGTAAAATGAGTGCTTCATGGTACTGAACTCCCCTTCACCAAAACCTTATATATTGACCTTCCCCCATTGCCGCTTTGGAGCAGTTTCTCAGAGCTATCTGAGATGCTGCTTCCCGGACTATAGTCCTCATTTTGCCCCAAATAAGCCTTAGCTTGCAACTCTCAAGTTGTACATCTTTTTTAGTTGAGAGTAGAATACCCCTCTCCTCCCATATCTACATTTTTAAAAGATGTATACTCTTGTATAAAATTCAGAAACAAAGAAAAGAAAAGCTGATAATTCTTCCTTCCCTAAAATTTTCACTGCTCACGTTATGGTGTATATCTTTTCATTCTTTAGCCTAGGCCAAATATATACACATATATACACACAAATACTTTTAGAAAAATGAATCTGGAGCACATTTACATGTCAATATATTTTTACATTATTATTTGTAAGGGTTGTATGATATTCCTGAGTAATTTGACCAGTCCTTTATTGAATATATGTAGGTTGTTTCCTATTTTCAGGAAAGCCCTATTGAACTTGACCCCAAATCTCTCCTAGTAGAGTAGAAGTCTCAGTCAGTTCAGTCACTCAGTCGTGTCCGACTCTTTGCGACCCCATGGACTGCAGCACATAGTCCCAACTCCCAGAGTTTACTCAAACTCATGTCCATCATGTTGGTGATGCCATCCAACCATCTCATCCTCTGTCATCCCCTTCTCCCACCTCCAATCTTTCCCAGCATCAGCGTCTTTTCCAATGAGTCAGTTCTAAGCATCAGATGGCCAAAGTATTAGAGTTTCAGCTTCAGCATCAGTCCTTCCAATGAATATTCAGGACTGATCTGCTTTAGGATGGACTGTTTGGATCTCCTTGCCATCCAAGGGACTAACAGTCTTCTCCAACACCACAGTTCAAAAGCATCAATTTTCGGTGCTCACTTTCTTCATAATCCAACTCTCATATCCATACATGACTACTGGAAAAACCATAGCTTTGACTAGAAGTCAAAGTTTAGTTTAGCAAGATAGAAATATGCTGGATGCGTTCTTCTAAATGGGTAGTTCTCACCTAGGGGTGATTTTGCCCTCCAGGGGACAGTTAGCAATGTCTGGATAGATTTTTGGTTGTTAAAACTAGAGGACTATTCCTGGTCTCTGGTAGTGGAGACCAGAGACGTTACTAACCATTCTAACCATGTATAAGACAGTTCCCTATACCTAAGAACTATCCAGTCTAAGACATCAGACGTACTGAGGTTGAGAGACTGCTTTAAATATTGGTCTAATTGTAGTTATAAACTCCAGTGAGCTGTCTGTTAGATGATTTCCATGCTGGTCCCTTTCTTCAGTTTCTTAGTGCCCCCTTTTCACCTCAGTTCATCAAGTAGTGTTGCACTGGACGCAGAAGTGACAAAGATGCAGTTCTTCCATGCACTGAATCACATCTTTTCTTGCAAAAGCTCTTTTTCCAGATTAGTGAAGACTGCTTTTCCTTGTCCATGTTGCTCTTAGCAACCAAACTCTCAGTCGTTATTCAATTACTCAGCCTGCAGTCATGTGCTTTGGAACTACATGATCCATCTGAGACCCATGCCAATCTCTATCCTGGCCTCCAGAGAAATTCCAAGGCCTTAGTTTTCCTTACTAGTCACTCTATTTCCCATATTGGCTTAATGTACCCCATTCCCCTTTGCAGTGGGGACTTTATAATTTCTATGTTATGAAGCTATCAATGGCCAGAGGCATCCTTGCCACCTTTTCTTCTTCTTCTGAGCATTCAGAGTCCATTCTCTTGTAGCATACTGGCTAACCCTTCCACGTGTCCCTTGGATTGCACCCTTTAGGCCTTTTTACAGCCACTGTCTCAGTGCTACAACTTTGCCCTTGCAGCTTTCTCAAGGGTCCTCCACTAAAGCAAAATCACTCTTTTTGTATTTCCTCCCCTTCCATGCTAGACTGGGTTTTGTCCACTTGGTTGAAGTTAGAAGCCATGTTTCCCAGTCCTCTTCCTCATATGGCTTTGGTCATTGTTTTTGCCAGTCTAGGAACAGGCATAAAATTTGGAAGGCAGAAGTGAACCAGGAGGTCACTGCAGTTAGACACAATGAGAGAGGAACAGCCGCGGAAGTGCTCAGCGGCTTGTTCTAGCTCACCTTCTTGGCTTCTAAGCCCGCTGCCCAACACATTCCCCAAGCCTCTGAGCAGGCCCACAGAGCCAAGGACTATCCCAGAGACAGAAGTTTCCACAGAACCCTCCATATTTTCCCCTAGTAACCCCACTCAGAAGAAACCAGACCTGCTTCCAGGATGGCCTTGCCAGGTCCAACTTGTCAGCCTGCACGGTTCTTTAGACAGTTTGCTTAGAGACTGCTTCTCTGACCCTCCAATTCCCTCCTTCCCCAGCTCCTCCCACATTTATGATCACTGCTTATAATTTCCATAGTACTCATACTGAGTGGTCCAGTCATGTCCAATTCATTGTGATCCTGTGGACTGTAACCCGCCAGGCTCCTCTGCCCATGGGATTTTCCAGGCAAGAATACTGGAGTGGTTTGCTGTTTCCTACTCCAATAGTACTCACAGTGGCTGTGTTTTCCTCTGTAGGCCCTGTCTGATAAACCTGTACTGAACATTTCCTTCAAACAGTGGTCTGTGCTCACTGCTCCTTAGACCTCATTCCATAGTTACTCTAAGCTCCTGGTTCTGGCCTTCGGCTCTGACTTTGTTACCAAAGTCACCAGCTTTCCGTTTGCTAAAACTGACGGATACTCTGTAGTTTCAGTCTACCCTGTACCTTTGCAGTCTCTGACCCTAGTTATCTCTCTCTTCTTCTTAAAGGCCTCTTATTTTCAGCCTCCATGAACTCACTTTGGCCTCCATGAGCTCAAGCTAACAGGCTTCCTTTGTTTCTGAATGCTCCTTCTCCATCTCCTTTATAGATTTTCATCTACCAGACCCTTAAATGTTGATATTCCATGAGGTCTTCAAACCTTTTCCAGTTTGGTATTATTTCATCTCTACTCATCTCCTTTCAACTCCTTTTCCTTGAAGAAGTGGAGTCGCTTAGTCGTGTCCAACTCTTTGCGACCCCATGGACTGTAGCCTACAAGGCCTCTCTGTCCATGGAATTTTCCAGGCAAGAATACTGGAGTGGGTTGCCATTTCCTTCTCCAGGGGATCTTCCTGACCCAGGGATCAAACCCGGGTCTCCCGCATTGCAGGCAGACACCTTACCATCTGAGCCACCAGGGAAGCCCTTTTCCTTAAATAATCCTTTCTTCATAAGGCTTCCTTCAATTAGCACTTGCTTGCTGATAATCCCTAAACCTATGCCTCTAGCTCAGAGTTCTTTCTCAGGTTTCAGCCTTCCATATCTTACTATTGATGGAATACCTCTTCCTGGATAATCTCGGAAGGAGTTTAATTTTTGAACTCTTCTGGAGAGCTGAGTTCATTCTAGATTCCAGTTAGACCTTTGCATAGTTAATTCATGCCAAGATAAATAAGGCTTTGACTGCAGGTACAGTTAGATCCCCATCTCCTTGTCCTTGGGCACCATAGGAATAAATAGCCTTGGGCAAGTTCCTTAACCACTATGGTTTTAGTTTCAGAAAATCTTTGAAATGGAGATAATAATAATACCTGCTTCCTAGTTTGTTGTATTAGAATAGTGCCTAGCTTACAGTATGCTACAAAATTATTTGATATCATGACATTACTAGTTTACTGCTTCATGTTCACTGACATTGTCTTAGCTTAGGCCATTGTTATTCTCAACTATTACAGGAGTCCTTTAACTGATCTTAACTCCAGTTTTAGCCCCATAAACAATTTTAGCCTCTGGCAACAGGGTTGCCAGAGCAAGCTTCCTAAGATGAATCTTTTCTGTGTAAAACCTTTTAAGGACTCTTCATGACCTAGAGAATACAGTCCCTTATTTGTCTTATATAACCTTGCATCTCTCCACTCTTGCCTTCCCCATATATATCTTCTTCATGGTCTGGGGGTGGGGTACTCAGTGTTCTGTATCCTTGTTAAAAACACCTACTCTTCCAGCACCATCCTAACATCACGTCCCCCCATTTTAATTCAAAGACTCCAATTTGAAGTTTAACATTACCCTCTCTGAAAGACTTTCCTTCAAACCTCAACCCAACCCCATGAGTCCTTAATAAATGTTTGGTGAATAAACAGCTGATTGAATGAAAGCCCTTTGGGAATTTAGGCAAAGTATGGGGTGCCTTCAGGTAATGCTATCCAATGCTCACAGTGAGGACTAAGTCTTGGCAGGGAAAGACCCCTTTGTAACAATGCTCTGTGGAATTGTCTCAGTACCACCCAAGATCAGGAAGATCTCCTGTTTCCCACCTGCTTTAGTCAGCTGTAACACTTCCCAGGTGTCAGTACTTGTCTCTTAATGTTTATGGAAAATTCTCTGGAAATGTCCTCATGTAGTCATGAAGATAATTCACCTACTACAGCCAAACCCACATGGCTGTTTAGTTTTTGCTTATTTTCTATTGGTAATAGCAGTGACAACTGAAGTTAGGGCACTTTCAAAGGTTAAAAACCAGTTGCAGATTGAGCTTCCAGAGATTGGTTCAAAACTGTCTTCCCTTTTCCTACACTCAGGCCTACCTCTCCCCTGTTGGCTCTAATGGCTAAGCACTTGCCCCATTCAGAGTTGATCCAGTTATGACTGCTTGCATCTCTCAGCCCCACGAAGACCGCATCCAAGCAAAGTAAGCAAGCCTTCTTCCTAGTCATCACAGCAGTGAGAGTGAAGAGTCTTGCAGTATGCAGGGAAGAGTCTAAAAGCATAATTTTCAAACCTCATGGTGCCTCTCAATTGAGATATTCCACCTTGAGAACGTTCTTGCTGATAATACAAACACTTTTCTTGGAGGTAGTGTAGAATGGTACGTTTGCAGAAAGGGATGAAGCTTGAGGACACTTTTCAAGGATAAAGTGCAGAGAAAGAGCCTGGTAAGGAGAAGTTTGGACAGTAAAAGGTAGACACGAAATGGGAATAGAATCAGAAGTGGTTGGGTTGGGATCTAGAAGTTAGAAGACCGTTTCAACACAGAATGACTTTGGGGCCCAGATGATTAAAAAAAAAAAAAGCAAATGTCCATAAACTCCACTGGGGCTACTGTTGGGAAAGAGTACTGGCCTTGGATGAAGTAGTCCCAAGAAAGACTAGCTATGCCCCTTGCTAGCTCTGTTTTCTTGTGGGTAAAAAGTGGATGATGAAAATATTTTCTTCACTCAATGTCCTGTTACGTGACTCAAATGGAATTATAAGTGTGAAAGTTCTAGGTAAACGCTAAGTCACTTCAAAAAAGATATTATTATCATAAAAGGTATCACTGTAGAAGAAAGACAAAAAGAAGAAAATGAACAATCAAGCTATTTCTCAAAGGAAAACAGAGCAATTAATACTGTATACTATGCTATTTGAGATTTATCTGCATTGTTGCATGCAACAGCAATTTATTCTATTTTATTTCTAAGTAGTGTTTCATGAATGGATAAATAGTGTTTTCATCCATTCTTCAGTAGAAGTACATTTGAATTGTTTCCTGTTTTTTGATGGTTAAAAACAGAGCTGCTGTATCCATCCTTCATAATGTTTTCCTATGCATATAGAGATGCATATTAGTTTTATAATCTCAATCCATATTGCTCTGTATCTTGCTATTTCTTTAATAGACTATTGTGAAAGTCTTTTAATTTCAAGTTAATGAATACTAACCTACCTTGTAATTGATAACGGCTACATAATGTTCTGGAGTATTGAAGTAGCGTGATTTCTTATAACAATACTATAACTTGGAGCGTTTGTGTGCATGCTCAGTCTCTTTGGTCATGTCTGACTCTTTGCGACCCTATGAACTGTAGGCCCCAAGGCTCCTCTGTCCATGGAATTCTCCAGGCAAGAATACTGGAGTGGGTGGCCATGCCCTCCTCTAGGAGATCTTCCTGATCCAGGGATTGAACCCACGTTTCTTGAGTCTCCTGCATTGCAGGTGGATTCTTTACCCACTGAGCCAGTTGGGAAGTCCCTTGAGCATTTAGGTTATTTAATATTTTCACTATCATAAGCCATAATAGAAAGAATATTTTTCTGTACCTTCATATTTCCATAAGATACATTCCTAGAAGAGGAATTTCTGGGTCAAAAATCATAGCTACATAAAACACAATTTTGGCATGTGCTGCTAAATTTCCTTCTAGGAAGATTGTAGCAGTATATATTCACACCAAAAGTTCACATGGAGTTTATTTCTCCATATTCTTGACAATGCTCGGTATTTATGATTTTTATTTGTTTTGTTTGTCAGTTGGGTAGACAAAAGTGGCTTCTCATTATTGATTTAACATCATAGGCCTTTTCATTGAGGAATATTTCTTGTTTTTTATTTTTTTCTTTCTAATGGAGAGAGCTATAATATTAAAAGATCTAATATTCAAATATATTTTTCCTAATGTAAAATTAATAAACATTATCTCCTCTGCCAAGCTAAGAACTTTAAGTTACTTGTACATCCCTCTGACTTTCCTATTTCTAGCCCCTGAAGCAGGAGGTTTTTTTGCACTTATAGTTATTCAGTCTATAATCCATCAACCCACAACGAAGCTCTTAGAGCCTGTAATGAAAGAGGATGAGCTGGGCAGTGAACAGGAGAGAGGCAATTATCTCAAAAGAGGTGACTTAAGTAAAATAAAGGAAATTTTATTATTTCATCATCTCACCTACCCAAAACGCATTAGTCAGTGTGATTCCCTGGAGAAACAAAACCAATAGCATGTATATGTGTATATATGTATGTATTTATAAAGATTTATCACAGGAATTGGCTCATGTGGTTCTGGAAATCAAAAAGTCCCACAAGTTGGAAAGCCAGGGTTGTAATTCAATCCAAACCCAATGGGCTGAGAACCTGGTGGGCTGATGGGATAAGTCCCAGTTTGAGTCTGAAAGTCAAGGATCCAAGCACTGTGTCCAAAAGCAGGAGAAAACAGACTTCTCCACTCAAGCAAAGAAGAGTCCTTCCTCCACCTTTTTGTTCTATTCAAACCCTTAGTGGATTGGATGATGGCTACCCATATTGGGGGAGGTTGATCTTTACTCAATCTACTGATTCAATTGTTTCTAGAGACATCCTCACAGACACACCCAGAAATAATGACTTACCAGCTCTCTGAGCACCCTTTAGCTCAGTCAACTTGACACATAAAATGAACCATCACATTAGGACATGAAAGAAACCAGGCGTCCACAGGGACTAGAACCAGGAAATTAAGAACAGTTGAGAACTCAGTATGCATTTCTCACCTCCCATCTCTCTTTTCAGTGCATCAGTTTCATTCTAAAAGTTTCTCTATTACTCAAACTTAACATACAGAAATCTCCACTGTGACTCAAGAGAACACCCAAGACCGAGACTGGAATATCTTTGTCCTTATTACAAATTCCCAGGAAAGAGACTATAATTGACTTGTTTTGAGTCAGGTGAAGACCCCTAGACAAATTGGCTACAGCTAGGGGTGGGAGTCACAGGGCAGATATTTGGCTACCAACATTTATGGATTGTGGTCGTTTTCCAAAGATAAACTCCTCGGTGGAAATCCATCACAGAGCAGAACATCTAGGAAAACAGAAGACCACTGAAGTGAGAATGAGCTGTAGAGATCAGCAAGTACATTGACTCTTAACTGAACTTTTTCAAAATACATCTGCCCAGGCTCTACCCATACCTACTGAATCAAAATCTCTGGAGTAAAGAGGAAGGTGGGTAATTCCAGTTGGATAAGTTGAGGCCTGTGGAAGAGAAATGATTTGCCTTGAGTCACTTAATGATTAAGGATACAAGTGGGATTAGAACCCAGGACCCTTTCCAAGAAAGGCCCACCTATATCAACTATGCCAAACCCATACATGCAAGAGCCAGGGCCTGGATAAAGTAGAGGACTTAGAAGTCCACATGTGTTCTTGCAAAAGGGAAATGAAGCTGGAAAGATGCAAATGATCTGAGAATGCAAAATTGCTTTAGGAAGAAGAATTTTCCTAGATTTTACTATCAAAATGCTCTAAGCTATTGTGGCTTTCCTAGGTCTGCACAGTCTATTCTCTGGGCTCCCACCAATCAGCTATGGCTAAAGGAGTCAAAGGATGTGGAGCACTTGGCCCCTTTAATATAAGCACACGCCCTGTCGCTGGGGCTAAAGGCAGTGGGTTTTGAAGTGAACATAGATGTTGGTCTCTTCCACTCTGCAATATCTTTCTAATTCCTGCCTATCAAGCAATTTTTAACTTTTGACAACTGGACCTCAAGTGCATAGAATTGGATTAACCATAATCAATGGCTCTTGACTCACTCTCACCACTGGTCTAAGCATGGCCTTCTTTTACTTCTTACTTTCTTTTTAATAATTAAATAAGCCTTTCTGAGCCAACCACCCAACACAAACACCTGGAACTTGTCAACAACTTATATAAATCAGTGCATTCCTTTTCCTCTCATCTCCCCACCTCCCCACCTCCTTTGACCAAATGTAGTTGCCAACCTGAATTTTGTGTTCATCATTCCTTTGCTTTAATTTTAATGTGGTTTTATCATATATATATATATATTATATACATATATATAATATTCCTAATAAGCATTTTAAAAATTTTAGTTATTTTTAACTTTATAAAATGACATTATAAAATTTAAAATTTCTAGACTTAATATTTTTACCTAAAATTATATTGCTAAAGGGAAAAAGGGCAACTTTACAACAGAGAAGCCTGACAGACACCCTCTTAATCAAGGGATCAAAGTGAACTTGATCAGCAGTGGAACAAATCAAAATCATGTGCTTGATAGGATGCAATGAAAAGAATACAGCATTGCTTCTGGGATATTCTTGCCAAAGAATCACACAACCTGAATCTAATCATGAAACAACATCAGACAAACTCACACGGAGGGTCATTCTATGAAACAACTCTGCCATAATCTTCAAAAGTATAAAGGTCATGAAAGTCAAAGAAAAATTGAAGAACTGTTCCAGATGAAGGAAACTAAAAGGACATGATGCCTAAATGTAACATGTGATTCTGAACTCGACTCTGTTGCTCCAAAAGGCATTTTGGAACAATTGATAAGATGTAAATAAGGTTTGAGGACTACATGGTGGTCAAATATTAATGCAGTTTCTTGATTTTGATGGTTGTACTGTGGTAATGTAAGAGAATGCCCTTGTATGTAGAAAATATATCCTGAAATATTCAAAGATGATAGAATATCAGATTGGCAGGTTATTTTCAAATGAGTCAGGAAAAAAAAAACATTTGGACTATACTTGCAACTTTTCTGTAAGTTTGAGTTGACTTCAAAATGAAAAAAAAAACACAAAAAATATATTACTAAGATCTACCCAAATATTTGCATATTTTTATATTTCTTAATAATATTTCAGTAGAGTTCATTTACTGTCTTCCATCAGTGGGAGGAGGAAACAAGTATGAGAGTTTAGATGGTCATCATCAAGTCATGCAAAGAGTAAGCCATCAGAGCAAAACATCAGTCCAAGCCTTTTGCTTCCCCAAGACAGTGCTCCTCCCACCAGGTTGTATGGAAAAGGTTTAATGGCATGATTATTATCACAAAAAAACTTTGATAGTAAACTGCACTCAACTCCTGATTGAGAAAGAAGAGAAGAGGGAAGGAGATCCTCATGAAAGTCAAAGAAACAATAAAGAATCATTAATAATCTAAATCAGGTTTAAACAGTTCCACAGTTAAACTCCTATTACCTGAAATGAAAAGGGCTAGGGGATCAAGGAGGTAGCAGAGAAGGTGGGGTTCTAGATGTTGCTGCTATTCAACAAGAGAAGAAACTCCTTATTTTTTGAACCCCTTTGGGTAGGAGAACTCATTTCAGGTCCCCGTAGCCCCCTAGCCATAGTTCGCACACACCAGACTAGCAAGCCTTGACTGCACATGCATTGACAAACAGATCCAGCCATTTGTCTAGGTCTAGAAAAAGAGATTAAGTTTTTACTGAAATAGGAACACAGATCAGTCAAGATTGCCCAGGGCCAAGAGAAGGGAATGTGTAGAACTAGGGCAAAATAAACATTAACCCCTGGAGAAGGAAATGGCAACCCACTCCAGTACTCTTGCCTGGAAAATCCCATGGATGGAGGAGCCTGGTATGCTACAGTCCATGGGGTCGCAAAGAGTCAGACACGACTGAGCAACTTCACTCACCCTAAAACCCTTAGGAATTCGTGAAGAAATTAAGGACAGTTCAGGACAAAATAAGAGGGTGTTGTGTATTCTTAGTGGTAAGGAAGCTAAGCTACAGGAAGCCCCAGATGTTCACAGATATCAACAAAAACCCAGCCTCTGACCACCCTCAGTGGGTCATTTTTTAAAAAAATTTCTGATCATTTGTTTTCTCATTTCCACGTAAGAGGGTTCAACTGCTTGAACTTTTAATAATCTTCCAATTCAGATATTCTCTAAATCCTTCTATACAACACAGAATAAGGCCAAAACTATCCAACTCTTCCAAAGGCTGAAGAAGTCTTCCTCCTCCCCTTCCTCACATGGCCCCTGGATGGTCTGTTTGGAACTATAATTTTCCCATCCAGGACACACACTATTTAGAGCACAGAGGATGCACAAAGTCGAGCAGAATTTCCCAAGGTGTCCCACAGACCACGAGTCTCTTCAAAAAAAAAAAAAAAAAACTCATAGCAATAGCAGAAAAGACCATTTACAATAGCAACAAAGATGAAATATCTAGAAATAAATTTAACAAGAAATACGTGAGATCTATATAATAAAAAAATTTAAACTCTTTTGAGGGATTCAAAAAGGCTTAAACAAATGGGGGGAAAAGGCATTTTATATTGTTGGAAAGGAAGCTGCAAAGTCAAAAAGATATCAATTCTCAGTAGGTGATCTACAAGATTAAAACAATCCCATAAATACACCAACTGGAATTTAAAAAAAAACAACAGGCAAGCTAGATCTAAATTCATTGTAAAAATAAACAAAAATGTATAGTCAGGAAAATTCTGGAAAAATACGCGTGACAAGGGAGCAAACCTACCAGATATTAAACATACTATAATATCTTAATAATTAAAAGAGTGTTATTGGTGCATGAATGGAAAGTGATCCGTGTAACAATTAAAAGTTTAGAAATAGACCTTAGTACTCACAAGAACTTAATAATAAAAAGTGATACTTCAAATCATTGGAGACAAGATAGGTTATTCAATAATTATTGTTGGCACAACTGGTTATCCAAATGGGGAAAAAATGGATGTATAAACCATACTTTATCCTGGTACTCATTTCAAAAGAATCAACTATGTAAATGTAAGAATGAGGACATGAAAGTACTAACAGAAAGTGTGGAAGGATTCTTGTACAATTTCAGAACAGAAAAAGCTTTTCCACTATGATTTTAAAAAAATACAGAAGTCTTTCAAAAGCAATGAATAATTTTGTTTACTTTTGAAAAATTTTTGATGGCAAAAAAACCCAACAAAGATAAAAAGCAAAGAAAAAAAATAAGAAAAATATTTCAACTCATCTAACAAAGGGCAAACTTCTGTAAACATTAATAAGAGATTTTATAAATCAATAAAAATAAGCCAACAATCCAACAGAAGGGCAAACTTCATAATGAATTCACAGGAAAGTAAATATAAACAAGTCTTAAATGTATGAAAGAACATTCAACATTGTTCTTAATAAGAAAAACACAAGTTATTGCTACACCAAAAAATCATTCTTCACCTATTTTCGCAATCTCCAAAAATTTGATATGGCACTCTCATACATTCTATATTATGTATACACTGATGTGAGGATTTCACTTCCTAGAATTTGTCTCACATATGGAAAAATATCTCCAATGTGAGGTTATGAATTATAGAAATATTTCCAATAACTGAAAATTAGGGGAAAAAATTACATATTCATGAAAATATAACTGGCACAGTCATGAAATGGTGTCATTAAATATAAGGATTTTTTTTTTAAACGTACTAAGGTAGAAAGAATATTTGGTAAAAGAAAAATTAGGTATGTACTAGTATTTATAATATGATGCCATTTATTTAGAAATAGAAAAAATTTCTTTGTTGTTGTTCAGTCGCCCAGTCGTGTTTGACTCTTTGCAACTCCATGGACTGCAGCATGCCAGGCTTCCCTGTCCTTCACTACCTCCCAGAGTTTGCTCAGACTTACGTCCATTGAGTCGATGATGCCATTCCACCATCTCATCCTCTGCCACCCACTTCTCCTTTTGCCTTCAATGTTTCCCAGCATCAGGTCTTTTCCAATGAGTCAGCTCTTTGCATCAAGTGGCCAAAGTATTGGAGCTTCAGCTTCAGTATCAGTCCTTCCAATGAATATTCAGAGTTGATTTCCTTTAGAATTGACTTATTTGATCTCCTTTCAGTCCTTATATATTTGTTATATATGAATACATTATTTCTAGAAAAATATACAACAAAATAATACTGCTTGTGGTGAGATGAACTGGATGAAGAAAAAAGCTTCTTGAAGTAAACACACTTTTATACATTCTGAATTTTGGACCATTGACTGTATTGCCTACTTAAAAGTTAAGTTAATGAAACATCTACAGAATTATCCTTTCTCTGAGAGATCCATGACGAACACCACCAAGATAAAGGCTCTGAGAAGTCCTAAATAAACTTGTTTATGTTTCCTAAATGTATTTGATTTTGAAACTCATGCTTCTTGATACTTGTTCACATCCTGTGGTGCCTGCTTTGGTGGAAAACACTGTATCAGGGCCTTTAACTGCTCAGGGTTGCCCCAAGCCCTATGTCCTGAATGGAGAGCCCTGCTCAAAGGATCTTACTCAAGAGAACTAACCCTTAAGTGAAATCTATGGAGAGGAAACCAATTATAGTTTCATCTTAGCCTCTATAGGGTGAGAAATGGCAATCCACTCCTGTATTCTTGCCTGGAAAATTCCATGGACAGAGGAAACTGGCAGTCTGTAATCCCTGGGGTTGCAAAGAGTAAGACGTGATGGAGCGACTGAGCATGCATGCTTAGCCTCTGAGTAAACTGGGAGAAAAAAATCTCTTTCCCCTATCTACCGTCTCTTTTCTCAATGTAGAAAGAATTTTCAGCTGTATTTTTTTAAATTTATTTATTTTTAAATTGGAGGATAATTGCTTTACAGAATTTTGTTGTTTTCTGTCAACCCTCTACACGAATCAGCCATAGGTATACATATATCCCCTCTCTTTCAAACAATCAAATGTACCAGATCACTTGATGAGGACAATGCACATCTAGCCTTTGGCTATGTGAGCTTACACATACATAAATAAGGCATCAGGGGAGAGGGTTGTTAAACAATAAACATGAAGTGGCCAAGTAAGTGAAAGTCCTAAAGGAAAAAGAAACATGACACTTCTGATAGTATTTCCATATTCACCCTCCCTGTTGTGCAAGATTTCCATATAATTTACACACTTGACATTCCCCCAGCTATTGAGCTTAAATGAGCTTTTCAGGTTGATAAGACAACTTTTTGGGGCGTGCCTAGAGTCACCCTTTGGAACCATTTGTGTTGACTCTCAAAGGGAGATTGTTTTCACCATTTGGAAAAGCCAGTGACAAGTCAAGCCAATTCCTGGCCCTAATTAAGAGCAGAAGGTCAGCAGAAAGAAGAGTGGAGGCTCCCCAGGATCCTAACTCTTGTTGCTGTTTAGTCACTCGGTTATGTCCAACTTTTTCGCAACTCCATGGACTGTAGCCCCCCAGGCTCCTCTGTCCATGGGATTTCCCGGGCAAGAAAACTGGAGTGGGTTACCATTTCTTCCTCCAGAGGATTTTCCTGACCCTGGGATCAACCCTGCATCTCCTTCATTTGCAAACAAGTTCTTTACCACTGAGCCCACCTGAGAAACTGGCTAAACTGCAGCAATGCAGAAGCAAAGAGGTATTCTAAAAATGTGGTTCTCAAAGTGGTCCCCAGACCAGCAGTATCAACATCACCAGGGAATATGGCAGACATGTTAGAAACTGAGTGATTCTAATGCTGTAACACAAGAGTTTCCGGTCAACATCCCTGTGTCAGAGTATTCCAGGTCCAAGAATGCTTTTGGGAAGTTTAGTTCTAAGTTACTTTTAAGTTCTGGTTTAGTGATTGAGTGTTTAGCTCGATGTTAGCTAGTATAATTTTGGAGGAAATGGCAAGGATTTCTTTCTGGAAGACCTAGAGATATAATTACTCCTAAAAGAGGAAGAAGGATGAGGAGGTGGGTACAGATGAAGAGGAGAAAAGGAAGAAGAAAAAGAAGAATCCAGGCTTCCTAAGAAAACTGGCTTGTAGAGTTGGTGCCCGAAAGAGTAACAGTAGTACTAATATTGCAACAGGGAAAGAACTACACTGGAACTGATATTCAGGGGTGACTAGAAGGTGTACCTATGTAACCGCATGATCCATACCATGATGCTTGCTACTTGGAAGCTGAGGAGCCTCTTAGAGGGAAATTGACTCCCAGTTCTGAGTGTCAAACACCAGTGGATACAGGTATCGTATGGAAGTGTGGGTGGATGAAGCTTATTTGGAGCAAAATTGCAAATGTTTGTGAGCGGACACCACAAAGATAATTCATCACGTGAGAGAGTCCAGTCGGAGGAAATGGACATTGTCACTGGATTCCAGGATCAAAAAAAGCAGCTGTTGGTCCCCAAGCCTCTCAGAAACTGGTTCTTAACTCTATTCTCCCCATTTCTCTGTTGGTATGGGGTCCCCTTGTGGAGAAAATGGTTAAGTGTGACATTACAGAGCTTGTGTCTTTAGTCTCTGAGGTCTGGAAAATTCTACCAGGGGCTCTGTTCAGTTTATTAGGAAGGGGAAAAGCTCTCCAAGATATTACCAAGCTGCCCTGGATCCTCAGGCATAAGGATGGCAGGAGGAAGCAGAAGCCAGTAGAAGCAAGGCCAGACGAAGTGACGGGAAGAGGTGCCGGAGATGAGGGCAGAAGTGGGCAGGGAGTTCAAAGCGATTGAAACCAGTGGTGAGTATACTAACTCGTTAGCATGCACAAGCACACCTCTTTCTAGGAACTTTCACTTCTATGCAAGATTTTGTACTCATTTTCCCTTAAATATTCCCTGTGTTTCGCATTCTCTTTAAGATGTGCTGGGGAAGGCATGCCCTTTGGAATCAGATTACGAGTTTAAATTTCAGCTCTGCTGTTTACCGGTTTGTAATCTTGGATAAATTACATCTTCTCCCTCATTCTCATCAGTGGAATGAGTAAGCCAGCTTTTTGCGTCTGTTTTGAACTGCAGTAATAATAACACGAATTATCACTTTTTGAGAATCAACCAGGTGTTCCACATACATGATTATCTCAATCTGTCTTTATAACCACACATTGAGATAAATATCTTTTCCCTTTTCACAGGTTAGGAAACGGCCCCAGATGGGTAAGAAATTAGCTCAAGGTAAGTGACAGAACCAGAGAAGGCAATGGCACCCCACTCCAGTACTCTTGCCTGGAAAATCCCATGGACGGAGGAGCCTAGTGGGCTGCAGTTCATGGGGTCGCTGGGAGTCGGACCCGAAAGTGAGCGACTTCACTTTCACTTTTCACTTTCATGCGTTGGAGAAGGAAATGGCAACCCACTCCAGTGTTCTTGCCTGGAGAATCCCAGGGACGGGGGAGCCTGGTGGGCTGCCGTCTATGGGGTCGCACAGAGTCAGACATGACTGAAGCGACCTAGCAGCAGCAGCAGCAGCAGCAAGTGACAGAAGCCAGGATTTTCAAAGTCAGGTTGAATCTGGCCCCAGTATCCGGGGTGTTTCCACTATGTAACCCTGTCTTTCAACAACGTCAAGTACTATGAGAGGAGGTATCTACAAAGCTTAACCTTTCTTTTGCCCCCTCTTTCCTCCAATGCTCTTCCTTTTATTCTCCAAGTCTGGCTGGCATTCCACCTCCTTCCAGGTCACCTTTGTCAGAAGTGATGTTCTTCAGTCTTCCAATAACGATGATCCACAGCACTCATGAGCTGTCTTTTGATTTCTCATCTACAACCCATCTATTAAGGCCAGGGAGAGCCACTTCAAGAGTTCATGGTCATCTCTCTTTTCTCTAGCGTATGCCTCTTCCTCACCCACCAGCTCGTGGTCTTCTCCTGCACAAATCTTATTTTTTGTGTGTTCTCTACCCCAGGGCCTCCTTGGTGTCTGGCACACTCTGGTTGAACTGAATTTGTTTAGCTCTTCCTCGTCTTGCGTATTGAGAGCTGTGGATGGGAGGATCTGGAACCTCTCCAGCTGCCTGACTTGGAGGGAATGGCCTCTGTTCAGGGGTCCCCAGTCCCCCCACTACACTCTCTGGTTTTTCTGCCTGGAGGCCCACGGTGACAGATCCCCTCACTTGTTCTCTGCCTCACAGGATTCACTGCTCAGACATACCTGGTAATAAATAACAACCTAGATGATTGTGTCTGGTAGCTAATTGACTGTGCAACATAGGCTACCAGCCTCTGGGGCAGCACAGCATGCCACTTGTAATTAATCACCCTCGTCCCAGCCTGACTACCCAGCTATGTCGAATCACAGAACAATTAGGCATTTCTGGAGTGGGTTTCCCTGCCTTGGTGGGGGAGGTAAGAAACATCTTATTAATGTAGCTTATTTTTGGTTCTCAGAACCATATTGATTCTACGGGAAACTAGAGCCATGTTGGCACTGTGGTAAATGCTGTAGGATTGGCAAGATCTGGAAGAAATAATCTGCCTTTCAGGAACATATAGCTAAGTTAGGGTTATAAGACAAAGTTCAAGTAAGGGTAATATAATAGATGTTATGTGAAAGGCACAAATACATTCCTGTGAGGCAAAGGTGTGTGTGTTTTCTTATTGAAGTCTATAGCTAGTTGACGATTTGCAATGTTTCAGGTGTACAACAAAATGATTCAATTATACATACATATATATGCATGTATATTTATATTCCTTTTCATATTCTTTCCATTATAAGTTATTAGATGATTTTGACTATAGCTCCCTGTGCTATACAGTAGATCCTTGTTGTTTATTTATTTTATATACAGTAGTATATATCTGTTAATCCCAAATTCCCAATTTATCCCTCCCCTGCTTTTCCCCTTTGGTAACCATAAGCTTATTTTCTATTTCTGTGAGTGTATTTCTCTTCTGTAAATAAGCTCATTTGTATCAATTTTTTAGATTCCACCTATTAGTGATATCATATGATATTTGTCTTTCTATGTCTGGCTTCACTTAGTATGATAATCTCTAGGTCTATCCATGTGGCTGCAAATGGCTTTATTTCATTCTTTTTTATTACTGAGTAATAATCCATTGTGTGTGTGTATTCCAATGCATATACACACACACACACCCCACATCCTTTTTATCCATTCATCTGTCTGTGGACATTTAGTTTACTTCTATGTCTTGGCTATTGTAAATGATGCTGCTATGAACAATGAGATGCGTGTATCTTTTGAATTAGAGTTTTTGTCTTTTCCAGATATATGCCCAGAAGTGGTATTGTTGGATCATGTGGTAACTCTATTTTTAGTTTTTAAAGGAATTTTCATGCTGTCCTCCATGGTGGCTATACCCATGTACATTCCCACCAGTAGTGTAGGAGGGCTCCCTTTTCTCCTCAGGTAAGGAGAAAATGAGAAATGAAGTTAGCAGCATGAAGGACAGAATCACAATATAATACAGTGTTTCATGTTAGCATCACTGAGAACAATTCAAAAATATAGACTTCCAAACCCTACCCAATAACTATGGAAACCGAATCTCTGAGAGAAGAGGAAGTCAAAAGTCTCTATCGAGGTATTTGAGAAATCCTCACATAACCATGATTTAGGGCAGGTACCAGCCCTGTGTTCTGAAAGCTTTGATTCATTCTTATAAGGATGGGCCATGACAGCTCCCTGACCCATGGACTCCCTCAATCCCATCCTGCCTTTGCCATAGATCACTGAAGCAAGCATGGTTCTACTTGAGCTGAGTTCCTTTGGACTTGAAAGTCAGGAATTCTAGCCAATTAGCTGAGTATGCTGGACCTGAAATATGAGCTGGAATCTGGGGCTACAGGCAGCATTTGAGAGCCGTGAACAGTAAGGAAGGGAGAGAAATTGCTTCTATCTTTGAAAACATTTTAGCTTCCAGTCCCAGTTCCTCATAAGAAATTTATATTTTTTGCACAAAGTTTCACGAGCATCTCTGCTTCCTTCTAAGATAACTCCATTAACTAAAATTTGCTTGCATAAGTTTTCCTTCCACATAGGCAATATAGTTTATGGGAGACAGATCCTTAAAATTGAAGACACTTCAGAGACTAGCTATTCCAACCTCCTAACCAGTGCAGGATTGACTCTCTCTTCTCCACTCTATGTGAAATTGCTTAACATCACGTTTGACAGAGCAGATGCTCAGCAAAACACCTGGGTCTTATACCTTCTGAGAAAGGAAACAGTGCCTCAACTTTGGATGCTCTGTTAGAAACTGTCCTCATTATTGGGCTCAGATATCCCTCCCTATACATTTTTGTCATTGAATCTCCTCTCCAGAACCAAACAGACAAATTCCATTCCCCTTTCAACATAACACTGTACAAGTATTTTAAGATAACTGTCTGCATTCTCCTTCCCCATCTCTTTTTTTTTTTTTTTCTTTTGAGCTAAATGTCTTGGTTTACTTAACAGTTCTTTCTGGGTCCTCTATTCCAGATCTTTCATGATTCTGGTTCCTCTCAAATTTGCAACTCCAATTTGTCAATGTCCCTATTAAAGTACAATGTTTAATATTGGACAGGTATTCTGCATGCATTACCATTATCTCTATGTTTTTTATGGGCTTGGGAGGCAAAATAAATTTGCAGGTCCCAATGTTGTTACAGTTGCCTTATACAACAATCTTCTGATGAGGTAGGTCTTTCTCTTGCTTCATTTTACAGAGGGGGGATAATTAAAGACTGGAGCAATTCTATGTCTTGCCCAAAGCCATGCAGCTATAAAGTGGTAGAACTGGGCTGTCATGAACTGAATTCTGTCTCTCCAAAGTCCAAATGTTGAAGTTCTAACATCTAATACCTTGGAATGTGACTGTATTCCAAGATAGGGCTTCTTTAGAGAGGTAGCTAAGATGAAAAGGGGGCTTCCCAGGTGGCTCTAGGGATAAAGAATCCACCTGCCAAAGCAGGAGATGTGCAGAAGACGTCAGTTGGATTTCTGGATTGGGAAGATCCCCTGGGGTAAGCAGTGACAACCATTCCAGTATTCTTGCCTGAAAAATTCCATGGACAGAAGAGCCTAGCTGGCTACAGTTCATGCGGCCACAAAGAGTCAGACACGATTAAGCACATGCACAAAAGGTAAAATGAGGTCACATGGATGAGCCCTTATCTAATATGACTAGTGTCATCGTAAGAAGAGAAGATTAGGACACAGACACACAGAGAAACCATGTGCAGACACAGGGAGAAGATGGCCATATGCAAGCATAGAAGCCACAGAAGAGACCAACCCTGCCAGCACCTTGATCTTGGACTTTCAACCTCCAGATCTGTGAGGAGTAGATTTCTGTGGTTTAACTCAGCCAGTCTGTGGTATGTAGTTATGGCAGCCTGAGCAAACTAATACTCAGATCTTGAGCCTCATCCTAAGAATCCAACTGCATGTCTTCTCTGCTTTACTATGCATTCTTTTGGCCAGATTCCTGTACTGGACAATATTCTTTTTAGAGTACATTGAAGGCATTGAAAAAGGCCTAGCCGGAAACGATCCTGAGCAAAGTCTCTCTCCACTAATAGCCGCTGAGAGTTGATAAAGAGAGAGCCCTTGAATTCAGATCCAGGCCCAAGGCAAACCCAGACAGGAAATGGAAGGTGACCTGGCAAGTGAGCCAGAGTCTGAGGCTTGGGACCATTTGGGTCTCCCGTGACGGAGCACATGCTCAAACAGAGCTGCAGCACCAAGAAAGGTTCCAAGTGAGAAAACATCGAGGTCATGAGCACGGGAGACAGATAGATCTCTACTGCTCACGAGGTTAAAGCAGCGTAGCAGCGTGGTTAAAAGTGTCAGCTCTGGAAGTCGGCTGTTTACATTTGCCTCTTGGCTTTTCCATTTGAGAAAATTACTTGTTTGTCTGGGGTCTTAGATTTTCACTTATAAAATGAGGGAGAACTTATTCTATAGGGGTGTTGTTAGGAATCTATGAATAATGTATAAGAAGTACTTAGGACACTGCCTAGCAGGTAGTTTTAATTTAAACACTTAAATTATACTATGTGTCAAAAAGTGTTCTAGGCACTATACAAATTAATTAACTTATTAACTCCTTATGACTGCTCAAGGTAAGTGCAAATGCTATCCCTACTTAGCAGATGAAGAAAATGAACCATAGTCAAGTGATATATTCAAGGTAAGAGGTAGAGTTGAGATACAAACACTAGAGATCTTGGGTCCAGAATCCATCCTCAAACCACCATACCATGTAGCGTTAAGTAAGCATTATTATTATTATTATTATTATTATTATTATTAGATGTATAATCTTCAGCAAGTTCTTTGGTCTTTCTGAACCTCAGTTTCCTCATCTCTAAATTGAGGACAGCACCAACAATGTCATAAGAGAACAATCTAGCATAGTATGTAAAACATACAGAAGTATTCAAAAGGTGTTTTTCTTCTCACTTCTTTAGATCTCCCTAAACTTCTTTCTGTGTTTATAAGAACAGCCCTGGCCCAAGGAGGAAGAGACTAATTGAGCATAAACCCTGATGTCATCAGTTTTTCAGTTGCCGGTAGCTTTGCTTCACTGTCCTGAGGCTGTTTTGTCCATTCTTTTGCCTCCTGGACACTTTGTTTCAATTTCAGGGGCTGCCAAATATTACCCCACCCCATCCCAAGCTGGAGTGCCCCCAAGGCCCACTGCGGCAGAAAGACTCTTCTAGTTCTAAAGGGCATGTCTTCCTATTTACTGAGTTTCTGTTTCTGGAAACTTCTGAAATGACTGGAATGTTCTTTAAAACTCTCAGTTCTCACTTGTCTGCTCAAATTTTTTTAATCCTGTGGACACAGCTGAGTCTTTCAAAGTGGTTTAAATGTTGGCAATTTACAAAAGACCCCAGAGGCAGTCATTGCCCCTTTTACTATTGTTCAGGCCTTCATGGAAAGGTTTAGAGAAGAAACCAGTGTGCTATTCACACCATTTGTTCTAGATTTTGCTAGTCTGTTCTAGTCAGAGAGAAGAGAGAGCTGCAGATTTGGAGCATGACTGTGTCCCACCTACAAATGTGCATAGAGACCATGCTTCCTCACTTCCTTCCTTCCTACTGCCTTCAAGAAATTGGTGGTTGGGAAACCAGGATTCCCTTAGTTACCTTTATATGCTCACTGAGGATTAAAATCAATGGTCAGCAGACTTATTCTATGAACGGCCAGATAGTGAACATTTTAGCATTTGTAGACCTAGAGTCTGTTTCTCACTCAACTCTGCCTTTGTAGCAAAAGCAGCCATAGGTAATATGTAAATGAGTAGGCTTGGCTGTGTTCCAGTAAAACTCTAATTACAAGAAAAGGCAGCCGGGTGAACATTTAATTGAAATCTTAATAAAAAGCACCTTCACTGCAAGAGCATTTAGGAAAAGATGCAAAAGAATACTAAAAAGAAGCGAGCAGTTTATTGTAGCTGTCAAATGCAAGGACCCAGAAGTTGGCTTGCCGGCATCAGGGTAGTGGGACCTTGAGCAAAGAACTTAATTTCTTCAGACACCAGCTTTTTTATCTGTAAAAATAGGAATAATTGTAGTATATTCCTCATAGTGCTAATGGGAGAATGAAATGAGATGAGCTGGGTAAAAAACTGGGAACCTAGTTAAGCACATACTTTGTGGTTCTCAGATGTTAGAGACTAGCAGGGCAGTGTGGGAGAGTGTGGGCTCGGAAACCAGAAAGCCTGGGTTTGCAGCCTCTCCCTGTCATTTACAAACTGGAGATCAAGTTAAGCTACTATGCCTCAGCTTCAGCTGTAATAATATTCATTGTCTTACAGAGATATTGCCTTAGCTCAATCTGCTGTAACAAATATACCATCAACTTGGTGACTATAAACCACAGAAATCTATACTATTTCTCTCAGTTCTGGAGGCTGGAAGTCCAAGGTCGAGGCACCAGCGTGGTCAGGTTCTTTCAGGTTGCAGACTGCTGACTTCTCATTGTGTCCTCACATGGCAGAAAGAGCTCTGGAGAGCTCTCTGGGGTCTCTTTTATAAGAGCACTCATCTCATTCGTGGGACTTCCCTGGTGGCTCAGTGATAAAGAACCTGCCTGCAATTGCAGGAGACTCAGGTTTGATCCCTGGGTTGGGAAGATTCCCTGGAGAAGGGAATCCTCTCCAGTATTCTTGCTTGGGAAATCCCACAGAGGAGCCTGGTGGGCTATATAGTTCATGGGATAGCGAGAGAGTCAGACAGGACCTAGTGACTGAACAAAAACAATATCAGATCCCATTCATGAGGGTTCTTCTCTCATGATCCAATTTCTTCTTAAAGGTGTTGACACGGTGGTGGTTTCTAGTTATTGTTATTTCAGATAATATTGTTATAATCGTCTCTGGGCGCATAGCTATTTGTTTATTTTTGTATTCTTTCCATAGGACAGTTTCTCCAAAGTGGAATTACTGGGGTGAAAGAACAGGTGTAGTTTTAAGTTGCTGTTTGTGTGCGTGCGTGCTCAGTCGCTTCAGTCTACGACTCTTTGCGACGTTATGGACCTCTTTGTGATCCGCCAGGCTCCTCTGTCCATGGGATTTTCCAGGCAAGAATACTGGAATGGGTTGCCATGCCCTCCTCCAGAGGATTTTCCCAACTGAGGGATCAAACACGAATGCCCTGAGTTTCCTGCATTGCAGAAGGATTCTTTACCCACTGAGCCACCAGGGAAGCCCTAAGTTGTTGTTAACATGTGATCAGATTACTTTATCCAAAATGAAAGCACCCATTTGCAGCACTGCCATAGCATTTGCATTCACCAGAGATCAATTTCCTCATCTCTCACGCAAAGGTACTGAAGCTTGCTTGGTCTTACTTTATGTGATTACTGTGAGAATCCAAATGTACATAGACATGCTTTGGGAACTGCCAAGAGATCCATCACTGTAGTCATTTCTCTTTGCTGACAGCGTCTGATTAGGCCAAGTGACATTGACAGGGAGAGATGGTGTTTTAAACATGACCTTCCTCAGTGCAGCTGAAACTACCTCTGGTACAAATTGCCAATATATCCAGTTCAATGAACGTTACCATGCATTGCAACCCTGACCAGCCCTTCGGACTAACCATAATGAGCAGACATAGATGTGATTTCACAATGGGAAACTACTGTCTTAATAGCTTCTTAATAACTATATTTCATAACTACTGTCTTAATTTGGGCTTTCCAAAGAGGAGCACTACTGACTTCATAAGAATGGTGTGGAGCCTTTTCCCAAATGGGAAACAAATGAATGCAAAGGCCTAGGAAAAAGCATCCTCTCCACTTCCAGATGTATCTGATGCTTCTGAGTTTTGCATACTCCATTATGTGCCAATGTAGAAATCTCATCATGTCAACCAAGAGACTGGAACAAGCACCAGACTTTGAATAAAGAGACCTAGGCTTAAATCCCACCATCACGACTTTTTTGTTTGAACTTGGGCAAATGGTTTCTTTTCTCTGAGCTTCATCTTCCTGACATTTAAAATAATGATTCTTATACTAACCTCTCAGAATTCCTGGGAGACTTTAACATTAGATATGCCTAAGTAGAAATTGAAAATCGAGCAAAATGCCACATAGTAGGTGTTCGATAAATAAGACAAGCATGTTAAAACACCTACATAATACAGACCTCTTGGCAGTTACTTGAGATTGTTAATGCTGTTTCTGGAGCAATTATTTGTTTATTGACCCAAAATTGTGCTTACTTGTCAACTCTTAGAGGAAGCCTTTCTAGAATCCTCCTTCAATCCCTACTTCAGAGAACTGACCTTATTGGGTAGATGCACTGTTATTTTTTAAACAACTTAGAGTTTTTAAAAAGCATATTTGAATTATTTTTGTTTATTGTAATAAATATTGTTATGATAAATATCTTTTGCATAAAGCTTCTTCCATATTCAGAGATTTACTTTTTCCTCCATCGTTTAAGATAGATTCCCCAAAGTAGAATTGGGTCAGTGTGTATGTCCACTTTGGAAGCTTTGCTTTCAAATTGCTTTATAGAAAGTTTATATTAATTGTCACTTACATACTACTTACATGCTTCAAATTCCCTACAGACATCATTTATGATACCAGTAATACCATAGCCTAGCTTTCCTATACGATTCCCCCCATGCAATTGGGATTGCTTGGGGCCAGATTTGTTGGCATTTGTTGAGGTGTGAATGAATGAGTAGGAAGGAAGAAAAAGAAAGAAGAAGGGAAAAGAGGAAGGGAGAGGTGGAAGGAAGGAGAAAGAAAGGAGAGAAGAAAACCTAAAATAGAGAAAGAGGAAGGAAAGAAAAGAGATAAACAGGAAAAAAGTGAAGGATAGAAAAAGAAATGAGAGGAAGAAACAGAGAAGAGAGAAAAAAGAAAAGATAGATGAAAAGAAAGATAGACCTAGAAGGCTATGCAGAGTGAGGGAAATTAACTCTGGAAAGGAAAGAGTCTCTGGCCATAGCTGCCAGCACTAATTAAAGCCTCCTGCCTCCTATAGAGCAATTTTCCTTGAAGAGAGGAAAGGCAACATGTCACATACCATAAGGTGCATATACATGAGTAAATAAATTGCCAACCAATACATTTTTTAAAGGGAACCCATTATGCTTATTTATTGAAGCTTTCAAGTGTTATATTGGATCCTGCAATGAAGTAAATTATTAAGCATCTCTGTATCTACTCTGAAAAATATCATGGCTCCTTCTTTTGAGTTTTGTTTCTGTTTCTTCTTTAAGCCCTTCTTTGGGGCACTTGGAGCATTTTTTTCTATTTATCACTTGAAGTCCTCTTAGGAAAATGCCAAAGACCACCCACTCCCAATTTTTTTTTTTTTCCACTCCCAATTTTTGCAGGAACTCTGCAACAAGGAATTATATGTGTCCTGTTGATATGAATGCTGAAAATCAAAGTAATACTTATCATATGTATTTTCTTAGGGTCCCTTTCTAGTTCTCCCATTTTTTGACCACATTTTCTTAATCTCTCCTCAAAGAAGATTGTTTTCTTTCAGAAGCCAGACATTGGAAATAGCTGACCCGCACTTTGAATGCAACTGGAGTTGTCAGTCATATGAGCGACTCCCCAACCTGCAGAGATTTCACTTTCAAAGTGAAGGCAAAAATAACTACACAACTCAGTCAAATGAAAGCAAATGAAAGGGCTAGAAAATTAGAAAAGAGCTCCGATTCTATTTTTATAAATGCACTAGCTTATTGATTTCAGTGAATTCAAGTTTACTTTCCAATTCTATCAAACCCAGCCCCCTGCATAGAACCCTGTAGGGCAGGAGAGAGGGTTTCAAAGTCACACAGCCAGTGTCTGAGCCTGGCTTGACCACTTTAGTGCAGTATGTCCGTGGGGAGGGAAGGCAACCCCACTGAATTCCGTTTCCTCAAATGCAGAATGGAGATATTAGCGGGACTCACCTCATTAGACTCTTGGGAGGATGAACTACAATCAGGTAGACACGTCAAGTCGTACTGTGGTTCCTCACTTTCCCCCTCTGCGCTCACACCTTCCCCCAGAGAGAATTCTAGCCATCCTTCCAAGCACAGTTCAAACAGCGCTTTTCAAGGTGAATTGTTCCCTGACCCACCTCTGACATCTCAGTCAGTTACCTACTCATCTCATGTGGCTTGTCATCTATTCTACCCTGGGGTTCTTTATGACAGTCCTAGGCACCAACACTTTTTATTTTTAACCCAGAGTGATGGAAACATAGGTCCATTCCAATAAATCAATGTTCCTAGCCTAACCAACTCATTTACCAGGGCAGTGGTACTAAAGAACTGAAATAGTGAAGCAGGCAAAAGCTTGTGGTGATGGGGGTGGGGTGGGGGGTAGACTGATTACCCTTTATCAAAAATGAAACCTGACATTTCATCTTCTCTACTGGCGTGCTGCTGATGTGATATTTTTGATGGATCTAGGCTTTATCCCCTCAACTAGAGTATGAGCCTTTGAGAGCAGAGACCAAATCATATGCTTCTGTTCTTCTCCCCTTAGTATCTGGCATAAAGTTTGAAGATATTTATAAAGAGCACTTCAACCCAATTTTTAGAGATATCTGGGATGTCAGAGGAAATAGTACTTGTTAAGAAAGGAGGCAAACTTGGATGCAATGCATAAAGTTTATTCTGGGAGACAATCACAGCACTCGTCACAGTCTGAAAACAACCTCAGGCAAACATTTTACACAGAAGGAAAGTTGCATTGCCTGTTCATTCACGCCTTCATCCAGCAAATATGAAGTGATTATCTTCTACTGTAGCAGGTCTCTAATCTCAAAAAGTTTACACTCAAGTTGAGGAGATAAAGTCTCTAGACCCACAAAAATGATCCTGGCATCAGTCTCTAGATTAATGAAAATGAAATGCCAGCTCCTGTGCTTGATAAATGGTATGACTCATCTCAGATTAGGTTGTGTTCTCATTAACTGGTCACAAATCTGTGTCCCTCATTCATCTAGAAGCTATTCAAGGGCAAGAGCCATGCATTAATCATTTTTCTATTCCAGTGTGTAGAACAGTCCTTGACATTCATTCATTCACAGATTCATTCACTCAATGCATTCTTAATGAGCAGCTACTATAGGCCAGGCCTAGTAGGTGTCTATCTTAGTTTGACTTCTCCAAAGTCTCTGTTCTTAAAAAGTACATCAAGGTCTACATCAAATGAAAGTCATTTTAATTTCAGTCAACTAAGCAACACATTTTTTTAGAGCCCTTACTGTGTGCTAGGCATTGCTTGCATGTGTGTGTGCTAAGACACTTCAGTCATGTCTGACTCTTTGCAACCCTATGGGCTGTAGCCCACCAGGCTCTTCTGTCCATGGGATTCTCCAGGCAAGAATGCTGGGGTGGGTTGCCATGCCCTCCTCCAGGGGATCTTCCCATCCCAGGGATCGAACCCTCATCTCCTGCATCTTCCACTTTGGCGGGTGTTTTCTTTTAGCACTAGCACCACCTGGGAAGCCTGTGCTAGGAACTGGGGCTACAGCAAATCAGATGGACACATTTCTTATCCTCAAAAGGCATTCAGTCTAACAAGACAGATGGTGAACGAGCAATGGGTTTCTTAGGAACTTCTGCATCTACAGACTAAATCCAACTATCCGTTACCTGATCCATTCTTGTGACTTGCTCAGTTGTGTGACTCATCTCAGTTCCTGCTCTCCTTATTCCTTCCAGTCTGACCTCCCTCCTGGTCATGACCCAGCTCCACATACAGGCGACAGGCCCTGGGCTCCTCTTGGTTTGGCAAGCTATGAAGAGTCTTTTGGGTAACACCAGTCAGTTCAGCTGAGTTCTGAAGGCCTCCCCTGCCCACTTACCTCCAGGGTGTGGGCCCCAAGGCTGCCTAAGAAATAATATGTAGTAGAAGACACTCACTTTGTAGTTGGTAAGTGAAAGCATGAATGAAGAGGCAGCACAACTTTTCTTTCAGGGAAAAGGTTTGCCAAGGGTCAGCCTTCATGTTATAATAAGTTTAAGTGCTGCGATTGTCTTCCCAGAAATAGAACCCTACCAGCACTCATGGGCAAGGTGGGGGGCTGGAGTGCTCAAAAACCCATTTTAATTAAGCAATTATGACAATTAAATATTTGAGACTCGGGGTTCCTAATCCTTGTTTGATTTCCACTTTAATTTCCTAATAATGTACGTCTCTGTTCTCATTGTAATCTTTGCCTTTGAATTATGTGGAATTCATTTGCTCGGGATAATTGCTTCTCTATAAGGCTCTCTCTTGTCACGTTCACAATGATCTAACAGTAAGGGGAGAGGGGATGTACATTTATTGTCATAAGGGAAATTTTTTAAAGACTGGCGAATGCCAGCTTTCTCATTATATCCCATTAGAGTCAATGAAAGAAAGAGGTGACAAGAGGAAAGTATGACTGACAGTTCTGATCAGAAATCACTTCAGTGTGCTGCCTCTTCGTCAGGTCCCTGAACTCAAGACAGAACTGGAAGAGGCCAAGAGGAGAGCTGGGAACAAACTCTTATTGAGTGAGTACCTACCAAGTGTCCAACTCTGACCTAGACACAGCTCACTGGATCGTCATAACCCAAAGAGGAAGCTGTTGTTTTAGTCACTCAATCACGTCTGCCTCTGTGACCACACGGACCATAGCCCACCAGGCTTCTCTGTCTGTGGGATTCTCCAGGCAAGAACACTGGAGTGGGTTGCCATTTCCTCCTCCAGAGGATGGTCCTGACCTGGGGATCAAACCCGCGTCACCTGCATTACAGGTGGATTATTTACTGCTGGGCCACTAGGGAAGCTCAAAGAGATATTTATCGTGTTCCTGCTTCTACAGATGTCTCTAACAGTGTGTTGTGCTGGGTGAATCAGCAAATTAGTGACCAAATCCGTAACCTATATCCGCTCGACCCCTTGGTCTTGACTTCAGAGGCTGTGTCATGTCAAGCACTTATTTAAGCCCTCTGAGCCTCAGTTTCTTCACCTGTAAAAGTGGAGAATGAAAGAAGCTTCTGGATAAGAATTAAGTACATCAAATGCTTGGCATAAACATTCTAGACACACAACAGCTTTATCATTCATTTATCACTATGATGGGCTTCCCTTGTGGCTCAGCTGTTAAAGAATCCGCCCTCAGTGCAGGAGACCTGGGTTCAATTTCTGGGTTGGGAAGATCTCCTGGAGAAGGGAAAGGCTACCCACTCCAGTATTCTGGCCTGGAGAATTCCATGGTCTCTATAGTCCACAGAGTGGCAAAGAGTCAGACACAACTGAGCGACTTTCATTATTGTTATGATGATCCTGTATCAGGACAGGCTCCTGCCACTGCACAGGCTTCTGAAGCACTAGGAAGTCGCAGTCTGACACTGGGACACCTCAGAGGCATGACCTCAGTCAGGCAGCAGTCTGAGTGCCCCAGGCCCCTTGCATGTGCAAATCCTCCGTGGCACTCAGTTTAGGCTCTCCATCCTTTGCCATTTGGCATAGGCTGGGAGGCAAGGGCAGGGGTTCAGCTTCTGCAGGAACTTGTGGGAGCCATGGGGGACACTACTTGGTACCCAGAAGGAAAACCTGGGGTTGCAAACAAATCACTTTTTCAAGGGTGTAAGTGAGGCTGTAAGAAAGGGATCTTGGTTTTAAGGCTCTAGGGTTCAAGGAAAGGATTGTTTACAGGAGCAAGGCCCTAACTCAGAACCTATCCACTGCTGACTTCCCATCAACTGAGTTCCAGAACCTGGACTAGAGGCTGAGAAGACAGCAGTAGAGGAGCTAGAGTTACTGCCCCTCAAGAGCTACAGGACTACGAGGAGGGAAAGTCAGGCACATTAACAAATTTCTATAATACAGCATGATTTAAAAAAAAAAAAAACTCTCATAGAAGCATATACATCAAAAGCCTCAGGAAGAAAGAGAGAGGAGCAGTTGCTGGAATCACCAGCATTTGTTGTTAGAACTAGGACTTTAAAATCCAAGACTGATGTGTAGCCAAGTTGCCAAACACTGTATGGAGCTCCTTAAAATTGCTCCTCCCTGTTTCAGCTGGAAATCGACCCACAGAGAGAGGGGTCAAAGTTTTTAGCTAGGTGGGTGAGAGCGATTATGATGGGGGGAGGAGGGTTGCAGGCATTAATCTTGGTAGGTGATCCTCTGCCCCCCCCGCCCCCGACACACACACCCTTCTCAAATAATGTTTCTACAAACACCCTCACACCTACCTGGCTGCATCCCTTCCTCTTACAAATACCACGGCAGAGGGGAGGTCTTTGATCTCACAGAGCTCTCCATGGCCATTGTGACTGGAGCCCTGAAAATATTTACAAAGCCACCATGTTGATGGCTCTGCGGCAGGTCTCGCTTGGATCAAATATAGGAGGTTGGCTTTGTAAATCACCATGCGTGGCACCAAGAATGGACAAGAAGCATGCATGACATCAAAGACATCTCCTGTGTCTGTAAATCATGCGTGTTTGCTGGAGAACATGATGTGAGGGTAGCAAGAAACACACAAACAGACATGTGTGTTCATGCATTTTATAGGCAGGCACCGTGTATGGGGTCCCATGGATAGACCTTTTCACTCACCCAGTGTTTCAGACACACACCGGCCCACGTGCACACATATGTAAGTTGGTCACAGCGGTCCTGATTGTTCTGGAAGTGTTTCACTGGGGCTGGCAGATGGAAGTTCAGCCTGAATCCAGCGGCCTTCACTCAAATGCTGGGTTCAGAGCAACTTTAAAAGCACAGCAGGCTCATTACGATGCTATTACTTGGCCTTTGTGCAGAGGCGGGTGTGATTAGCCCAGCCACAGAGGCAGTGGAGCCTGTCTGACTGCCTACCCTGGCCCACCCAACACTTCCTCGGGGGAAATGGGCAGCGCCGGGTCTCCACACCTGAGACGAATTGCTCCCAGGCTGCCCTCCCGTTTTGACATCTGAGCTCCACTGATGAATCTGTGATTTTAGGGCAAGAGCCTCAAGTATAACGCCAGGATTCTTGAGTTATAGTCTTTCCTCTGTCCCTGCCTTGCTATGTGGTTTGATGGGCCATTTCCCATGGCAGCTCTGCCCCATTCTATAAAATGAGGAATCGGACTAGGTCTAAAATCTCTGCTTATAAAAACACTCCAGGGAACGTATAGAAGTAAGTAAAATATAGATCTGTGGGCACCAGACCTTTTGAACCCAAATTTCCCAGGTAGGACACAAGAATATATATTTTCACAAGTTTCCAAAGAGATTCTGATACAGATCTGGGAGCCAAGGTTGAGGGGGTGGGGGGCTATGGTTTCAGGATGATTCAAGGGCATTACGTTTATTGTGCACTTAATTTCTGTTATTATTATATCAGCTCCACCTCAGATCATCTGACATTAGATCCTGGAGGTTGAGGACCCCTGGGCTAGAAGATTCACTTCCAAAATGGCTCACTCACAGAGCTGGCAACTTAGTACTGACTGTTAGCAAAAAAATTTAGTTCCTCTCTGTACAGGCCTCTCCAGGACTTCCTGGGCATTCTCACAATATGGTGGTTAACTTCCTTGAGAGCAAGTATTCCAAGAGACTCAGGTGGAAGCCATGCGACTATTATAGATTATCTCTGGTTCAGTGTAAGAGACTACACAAGCATGTGAATATCATGAGGACCTTTGAGGACCATCGTGGGGACTTTACAGTAAAGAGTTTTGTGAAAGCCAGTCCTTAGTTAGGAGACATGAACATCAATGCACTGATGGAATTAAAAAGATGATACGGGGCAATTTACCCATCCTCCCTGAGCTCTGAAAATCCCCACATAGGTCACAGGCCTGCTTAAGTGATCGCAGACAAGTTCCTAACCTGTGTTTATCAGCATTTGACTCGCCATACACATCCAAGAGGGCAAGGCCTCCTGTCTGCAAACACAGCCCTTGTTAAAGAAGGTCATTCTGAGAAGTTCATTCTATAGTCTCCTCAAAAGCTACAGGCATCACCCATGAACCTAAGCTATCTTGACAGAGAAGGAAACCAAACACTGCCTCTATTGCCCCTACTATCGTGACAGTCGTTTGCTCTCCCCTTGTCTTATCGAGAGATTTTTCCCTGGGGCCCTTACACATAATATTTGATTTGTCTTATAATAGAATTTGCTGTATTAACTTGACAGCCTGATATCTTTGTCCTCATTTACAGACAAGAAAAACTGAGGCTCAGAGAAGACTAACTTTACAAAGTCAAACAGACTCTCGGAAGTGGAACTGTAGGCAATTTGGCTTCAAACCCCAGGAAGAGAAGAGGAAGTCCAAAACAAGGCTTTCAGCTGCCTCCACATGGACAGACCACCCACCCAGCATCTGACAGGAGCGCTGACGTGCCCCCAGCAGGGAGGTCTGCCAGAAGTCTCTCCGGGGTCACAGGTCATAGGTAACCACGGGGTTTAGACTCCCTCCAGGACAACAGTGACTCCCCATAGAGCTGAGCCCCAAGACCTAGTGGCTGGAGGGTCCTCTCAGTCGCCCGGCTTTGAGGGGCCAGGGCAGAGGTCATGCCCTCTTGTAACCAGAGAGCCTTGCTCTGCCGGGGGGCCGCGTGTGTCAGCATGCTAATGTTTCACGATGGCGACTTAGTCTCTCACTTCGACAGAGCAATCATCGCAAAGCGATACCGGCCGGCTGCCCTCTGATTATTTTACCGCCCTCCCTCCGCGGCCCAGCCGCACCAGTCTGTCCTCTCTGGTTTCTTTTCCCTCCCTGTTCCTGGCAGGTGAGGGGTGGGGGTGGTTAGGATGGAGAGGTAGAAAGGATGAAAGGCTCATGCAGCAGCCCCCCAAGAAGAGGGGCTCGCGCTTCCTCTGCACCTGCCCTGTGCCAGGCCTCCTGCAGGGTGTGGGGCATGGGTGAGGGACCAGATCCCCCCACAGCCTTGGAAAACGGGGGGCATTTTCTAGCCCCCTGGTTGTCCCTGTGTGCTCTGAGGAAAGGCTTAAGGTGGCAGAGTTCAAAGAGACTCTTGAGATCACTTTTGTCCAGCGACCTCCTACAGTGGAGGCTGGGCGTCTCCTCCCCGAGAGTCAGAAGGCTTTGTGGCTGCACAGTCGGGTCCGGGGTCTTTCCAACACCCCAGGCTGCTTGTCATCATCCCTGTCATTAGAATCACATCTGCAGAGAATGGTGAGGAAAGTTAAGAGCAGCAGGGGCACAGAGATAAATGTATGGAACATTTATTTGAACGTCTGCTAGAAAAAGTAACCAGTACATCAAACCTATGATTATTTTAGATTTTTGGTTTAGGATGGGGCAAGATGTATTAAAGTGGAAAAAAGAAAGGGGGTTATTTGAAAGAAAAATATCAAACTATAAGTTCAATGTATGAGGATATGGCAAAAACAAAACCATGAAAAGAGGGGAAAAAAATAAAGTTAGGAAAATGCTAGTGTGGGGCATGGAATTTGAACACACAACTGTGTTCAAATTTCAACTGTTCACCAGCTGCCTGATATTGGGAAAGTCTAACCTCTATTTCTACTTCTATAAAATGAGAACAATCAAAGGACTGCTATGAGACCCAGATTGCATAAGGCATGTCACGCCCCATAGAATCACTCTCTCTTAGGGGTATGAGAAGATTAAAGGCCAGGCTGAGGTGGGTATTCAGGTCCAGGGTGTGGTGGGTCTGGAATGTCAAATTTGCGCTTGGTATAACCTGAGCGGTGGGAGCTTCAAGGATGGGGCTGGTCCTGAGCTGATCTGGTTGCCATGGAGCTGGTGGAGGATGAATTTGGTGGAGCACCCTGTAAGGAGCAGGGTGGATCCCAGAAAACTGGCACAAGACATCCTTACTGGCAGCTGATGGCTCGGAGGACTGGTGTGGACTGTGTAGTGTGATGCCAAATAGCAAGAGTTCTGAGGTCAGACTGCCTCGATTCAAACCTTAGCCCACCGTCTCTGAGCCTTAACTTCTTTGCCTAGACTATGGGATAATAATTACCTACTTAGAGGATTGTTGTAAAGATTAAATGAAGCAACGCATGGGAAACAGCACTAGGCATATCATAAATACTGCACAAATGTCACCTCTGCTTTATTGTAAGTACCTAGTATGGCACCTGGCAAATAGGAGGTACTTAGTAAATTGTGTCTCGTGAATGTCTAAGTTAACTCTTCGTCACTGACCACTTCAAGCCTCAGCCTTGCTTTGACAGAAGGGCTAATCATGATGCAGTTTGACATCAGAGAAGAGAATGAAATTGGCCAAAATAGCAAAATGTGTCACAGGGTCCCAACCAGTTTCTGTGGGAGACCTCCCAGATGGCCTGGGACCCTGCGTTTTTAGAAGCACAGGCTCTTGGAAGGGAACAGGATCCTTGGAGCTGTTGTTTAACCATTGATCACACAGACGGAGCTCAGAGAAGCCAGTAAATTGCGGGAAATCAATGACAAGAGCAAGGACTAGAACCAGGATTGCTCACTCTTGGCCAAGCCCTGTCTAGAATGTCAGCCAGCCTTCCTTCCAGGTCATTTGTCATCTGCTCCACAGAGCTGGATCCGGGCCTGGATTCCTTCATTCAGCAGCCCTGGACAGCTGGAGACCCTCCCTCCCTGGATCGTTCTAGAGAGGAGCCTTGTTTGTTTTCTGATTTTGAGTCGACTGGACACCCTACTCACAGACCTCAGGGAAGTTAGGGAGGAGAGTGGGTGTTTTGCAAATGGAAAATACGAATCTAGAGGCCCAGCAGGAAGCAAGTGTGTGCTGCCAGTTCTTATTCTATGAGGAAGGGGGAGGAGAGTAAAAGTCCTGCGCTTCACTGGCAGGAAAGATCTAGTCTGATGCCTGGCAGGTCTTGGATCTGACACGGAGCTGCCTGGAGGGGAGGTGTTGGGGAGGGCAAAGCGACAGTCAATAAGGCAAGAAAGTATATAACAGGTTCTTACTTTGTAATCTTCATTAAGATGCCTCAGGACCACTCCCCATAATAACTTGGTCTAGAATGGGGCAAAGAATCTGCATTTTTTCAAGCGACCTCATTAATTCTGATCACCTTTTTCTGCAGACCACTCTTTAAGAAACACAAGGGCTGACTCTTGCTGCTTGGTAGCTGTATGACATTAGGCATGGTTATTTCACCTCTGTGAGCCTAAAATTTTTCACCTGTGAAATTGATACAGCAGGAATAACAAACTTGAAGGACTTAGCCCAGGGACCGGCATACTGGAGGGCCTCAAAAATGGTATTTATTAATGTAACAAGTAAGAATTTTGTTTTCCAGACATCCTCCAAGAGAGTGCCTCATTAAGAAATGGTCAAAATGAGAAAAGAAATAAACTTCCTGCATGAGTTTTTGTCTTCCGCGGGGTGTGAGCAAAGAAAGGAGGACCCAGAACTGCAAAGTCCCTCAATAGTCATGGAAAGTGATCTCCAAAGGCCACTTCTGGAAGGACAGATTTGGAGGAAAGAATGAAAAACGTAAACTGGGAAAGAGAGGATCCAGAATATTTTTGAGACATAAATAAATTAGGGAAGAGAGACAAAGGGATTTAAGGAGGACCCAGAACTTCGAAGTCCCTCAATAGTCATGGAAAGTGATCTCCAAAGGCCACTTCTGGAAGGACAGATTTGGAGGAAAGAATGAAAAACGTAAACTGGGAAAGAGAGGATCCAGAATATTTTTGAGACATAAATAAATTAGGGAAGAGAGACAAAGGGATTTAAGGAGGACCCAGAACTTCGAAGTCCCTCAATAGTCATGGAAAGTGATCTCCAAAGGCCACTTCTGGAAGGACAGATTTGGAGGAAAGAATGAAAAACGTAAACTGGGAAAGAGAGGATCCAGAATATTTTTGAGACATAAATAAATTAGGGAAGAGAGACAAAGGGATTTTTAAAACTCCGTGTGAGTTAAGAAGTAGATCCCATTTACTTTTTTTGGAGAAAAACAACTAAAAATTGAAAATGCATATATAATTATTTTTGACTTTGGACTGTACCTCTTTGTATATGACTCTAGACATAGACTGGATTGTATGGGTCCTCAGCTATATTAAGGTTATATTGTGCTTCCCGAAAGCGTTTGCCACATAGTCCTCGTTTGGTTATGGATCTGCTAGAGACCTCTGCTTTGAGCTTTATAGATAAAGTACTTCCTGAGCAATCCATGACCTCCACAGGTGCCCTGGCAGAGATGGCCTCAGCTTAGCTCAAATACTTCCTCCCAGCATATGAAGGATTTTCATAAAGCATCTACTGTGTAGACAATTTTTGCCAACCCCCCCCAGGCCAATCCAGAGGAAAATAACATGAATTCAGCTCTAACAGTACAAGAGTGAGCTCCAGATGCAACTCAGTTTAGAGGCCAAAAACACAGTTCTGGACATAGACTTTTGGGGCTTCTGTCCATTCTCTGCTCACTAAACATAACCTTGGGAAAGCTCCTTTCTCTCTCTGTACCTCAGTAGTTTCTCCTCTGTAAAATGGGAATAATATTAGTACCTACCTCATAGTGTTGCTGTGATGATAAAATGAGTAGATATTTCTGTGATACTTAGAATGGTGTCAGGAACATATTCATTGGAAGGACTGATGCTGAAACTGAAGCTCCAATACTTTGGCCACCTGATAGGAAGAGGTGACTCATGGGAAAAGACTCATGCTGGGAAAGATTGAGGGCAAGAGGAGAAAGGGGCGACAGAGGATGAGATTGGTGGATGGCATCACTGACGTAAGGGACATGAATTTGACTCAGGTCTGAGAGATAGTGAAGGACAGGGAAACCTGGCGTGCTGTAGTTTGTGGGGCTGCAAAAAGTCGGACTTGACTTAGCGAATGAACAACAGGAACATATTAGTAGGCCCTGTATTAGTGATAGCTGTTAATTTAATTGATTGTCAAAGAGAGGAAACTGTGAAATAAGCTTTTAATGGAGGTCACAATTAATGAACACCCAGCTGATGTCCAGGAAGTAAAGGCAGTGGTTTAGACCAGGGTTTGGCAAAACATTTTCTACATACCCATGGATGCAATTAACATACTATTGGTTCATAATGACCAGAGCTGTGGAGAGGGACCTGCCTAACTGCAGATGCACAGCCTAACTATGCTAATTGCAGAGGGAGGGAGGCTTCAGCACTTTGTGCCTACGAATGTGTTTGCCCCTTAACCCAAGAAATACACGCACACCCTAGTCAGCTGGCAACCAAGAAAAACCAGTTAGGAGACCCCAGGGTCTGTTTCTACTCTGTTTCACTCCACCTTCTGTTTATGTTCTACCCAGCTTTTGACTGTTTATCTTTCCATTCTGTTTCCACCCCTGCTTTTCTCTCTTAGAAATTAGCCTCCACCATTCAAACCCACTCAAAACAGTCACCTTTTGCTCACTTGGTAATTCCTCCTACTACTGGCTTCCTTTTTAACCTGCCCTCTTAACCTCTGAGCATCAAGATTTGCTTAGGTCTACACAGTTTCCCTAGGGGTTTCCCTGGCGGTGCAGATGGTAAAGAATCCGCCTGCAATGCAGGAGACCTGGGTTCGATCCCTGGGTCAGAAAGAACCCCTGGAGAAGGGAATGGCTACCCACTCCAATATTCTTTCCTGGAGAATTCGATGGACAGAGGAGCCTGATGGCTATAGTCCATGGGGTCGCAAAGAGTCGGACATGACTAAGTGACTAACACTTCACTTCACAGTCCCCTTAAGTAGAGATCAAATGTCCACCCACTTCCACCTCCCTCAGCCTCACTTCAAGTAGAGGAGGAAAATGAGAACCACTTTGGGAACTTGCCCTCTCCCTGACTGAGGTGTCCACCTGCCTTGAGATCTTAGTTGTAGCCAGTCATGTTCTAGTGGCTCCAGGGCTGGGTGCAGACCTCTCAAAGACCTCATCATCACTGCTTCGCATTGAGTCTTTCCTACATGCCTCACCTCCACAGAACCCCCGGATACCACGTTCAGTTCATGAATTATGATGCTTGCCTCCCAGGAACTTAGTGTCAGCGAATTTGTGATCCTAGCGGTCTCCACACCAAGTGGTCTTGGGCAAGTCACAGAGGCTCTTGCATTTAGCATTCCCCCAGGTGCTCAGTTCCCATGATTTAGTTGCTGTTGCCAAAAGGAATTTCCAAAGCTGGTGGCTCCCATAATTGTCTCTTTGAGGCAAACACCTGGCATTACAGGATCGTGAAGGGCATCTCAGTTCATTCAAGGACTGGGTCGAATCCAAGACTTCTTTAACTCTTTCCTAGGTGAATTTCAAGATGTTGAAACATGCTGTAATTTGACTGGGACTGACATCTAACTGCAGCTGACGTCTAGTCCCCCAGAAGGGGGGCTCTTCATGCAATACTCCCGCCACCCCCGCCCCAGCACTGGGTTTGGACCAGCACTGAGGAGCCTCAGGAGTGGTTCCCGTTAGCAGCTCTAGGAGTAAACGGAGCCGGGCAGGAGTAGGCAAGCGGTTACCCAGCAGCTCACTTGGCCCCATCCCAAGCCCCAGATGTCCAAAGGTAAGACCGGAATAAGCGGGTGTTTTCTCTTTCTTAACAGAAAGCAAATACTGTAACAAGGGCCTGCCCTCGATGGCAGTTACAACTTGTTCGACATCTGAGTTAGTGGTGCTGCAAAGAGGAAAATCCACCCTGGAGGAAGGAATGTTGTTTCCGTGGCTAATTGACTGGCTGACACCTCCCTCCCAGGCCCTCTGGGCAGCCAAGCTGGGTTATTTGCCATGGATGATGGCCTCAGCAATTTATTGCACCAGCCCAGAGGGCCTGCCAGGCTGCCGGTTCTGCAGTGTGTTCACTGTGGTTTACGAGAGCCATGCCCCAGGTCTCAGTGGGCACATTCGTTCCCTAGCAAAAGATGGTCTGATGGCAGAATGGCATCATCTGAGGTAGGCTTTTCAGCAACTGGCACCACAGTGGGCCCTGAGCATTTGCAGGGATGGGGAAGCAGCTCTCGAGGTTGGCTTCCACGAGGGGAGTCTGTCTCCTGCTTCTGAAGGCATCAGCCCATCCTTCTCCATTCTAGCTGGACCTGTTGACTGGCACTCTCTACTGATACCAAGACTGATACTGCAGGACTTTGGACCACTCTCTGAGTAACAAGGGTTTAGAGCAGTTTGCCAAATCTACCTTAGTACTGGTTCCAAGATTCTCGTTTAATTAGCCTGGGATTGAGCCAGATGAGAGTTTCCGTTTGTTTTAAATCTCCTAGCTATATCCTAGGGCAGTAGTGGTGGTATAGTTGCTAAGCCATGTCAGACTCTTTGCGACCCCGTGGACTATAGCCCACCAGGCTCCTCTTTCCAAGGGATTCCTCAGGCAAGAATACTAGAGCTGGTTGCTACTTCCTTCTCCAGGGGATCTTCCCAACCCAGGAATCGAACTTGCGTCTCCTGCTTGGCAGGGGGATTCTTTACCACTGAGCCACCTGGGAAGCATATACTGGGGAGACACACCTATATACTAAGGAGACACACCTATGCTATATAGATTTGGATATACATCAATTATTTCTGGAAAGATACATGAGAAAATGTAACCGCATTTGGTTTAGCGGAGGGAAAAGGAAGAACTGAGGTAATTTTTTATACCATTCTAAATTGCTTGTATTTTTTGATTTAGTGCATATATTACTTTTTCAAAAGGGATTGAAACAACTTTTTTAAAAAGAACTCTTGGAGTGATTCTTATAATCACCGAGTGTTATGGGCTGAATTATTTGCCTTCCAGATTCATAAGCTGACATCCCAAACCCCAGTACCTCAGCATGAAATAAGATGTAGTCTTGGAGGTGGAGTCTTTCAAGAGGTAGCTCAGGCTAAAAGGTCGTAGGGATGAGCTCTAATCCAATATGACCAGTGTCCTTATTAGAAGAGAGATTAGGACATAGACATGCACAGTTGGAAGATCATTCCAAGGAGAAAGCCTTGGAATGAAATCAAGCTTTCTGGCATCTTGAACTTGAACTTCTGGCTTCCAGAACTGTGAGGAAATAAATTTCTTTTGTTTAAGTGACCAGTCTGTGGTATACTCTAGCAGTCCTAGCACACCATCACTGATCTAGTGGAGGAAGCGGTAGACCTGGGATAACAGAAAGACTAAATCTGTGGAGTTATCAACTTGTCATGAGGTCTTGGGCAAGTTGCTTCTGCCCTAGTTTGCAGTCTCCTCACATGTCAAAGGAGGAAATTCACCTATCATTCCCTCATGCTCAGAAGGGGGCATTCTATATGTATGTAAAAGGAGATAGAAAAGGGCAACACTGCTGAGTGATCAGTTATTCTAGCCCAATGAGTTTTTACTTTTTGAACTCATGAATCCATTTTTAAATATATGGAAAAGTCAGTATAAAAGTAACATATAAAATATATGTTATGGAAAAGTCAGTATAAAAGTAACTTGATTGAAATGGACCTTCTCTGGTTGAAGAAGCTCACATTGTTCCAATCCCTTTGCCTTTATGGTGGACCTACATCAATCCCTGTGAACCATTAGGGTCCCTGGGTGATAGTCTGAGAGCCACTTATTGGTCTAATCCTGTCATATTTCAGGCTTAGAGGCTAAAGCCCACACTGTTAAACAACTCACCTCAGAGTCACCCAGTGACTCAGTATGAAAGCTGGGCTCTACTCCTGACTGTCTGTGTCATTCATCTTTTCTCTGCATTTGGTGAGGCATTAAGAATAATTCAGTGTTGTTGATAGCATACAAAGTATAACTTCTCTCTCTTTTTTTCCCTATAAAACATTCTCAATATAAATTTGCATGGGAGACAACATTTTTACCAGAGGATCTGATTATATTCACCCAGAGTGAAGACAAAAGTGAGGTTGTCTACACCAAGAAGACACAATTTACTCACATTAAAACTTCCCATTCTCTTCTGAGACTCAGCAGGCTACACTATCTTCTAGGACTAACCTCTTTCAGCCTTCTATGATTACACAGGCTAGGCACAAGTAGGGAGACATACTTGTTCAAATGGATTTGAAAGGAGAGAAAATAACCAAACTATAGCATGAGAAAGAAAGAGACCTGGAGGAAAGAAAACATCACATGATAGAGATTCTGTGTTTCTTGGCTCCAGCTCCCATTTTCATACCTTTTTCCTTTAAGAAAACCTAATTTCCCCACAAGCTGTCTCCTGATTGACTTTCACTTGATACGGTCACTCGATAGCACCGATCAGTTAATCCCTCCATATGGTTAAAATTAAACCACCAATCCATGCTCATTTTCCCCCTTATGCTTGCTAATTTCTTGTGAAGATTATCCTTCCAGCTAAATTACCCTCATTCCTTTATTATCACATCTGTATTTCCACAGGAAGCTGTAAGTTTCTGAAGATTGGGAGACTTGTTGGAGCACTTCCTCTGTCCTTGACGTCCTACAAACGCTCGTGTCTTTCCCAAATTAGGAAAGAGAATGGCTGGGGGTATGGGCTCTGCATTCAGTGACCTCTGAAATTTCTCAGAGCCCAGGGACTGGTTATGTGAGATCTTTGCTGGGAATATGATGGTGATGGTGGGGGCAGGATGTCTTGCTCTTGGAATTCTCCACTTCTCCCCTCAACTCTGAAGTCTAAAGCAAGACAATTAGTCTTCTGTGTCATCCTGATCTTGAAAGCCAATGCCGTGAAGTTATTTCCTTTTCACGGTCGTGGATTTCCATTCCCAGGGCCTCACAGAGGTTGACCCAGAAGAATCCAATCTGGCCCTGCTGGCCCAGCCTTCATGGTTAGCATAAGAGCTTTGCAGAAACTAAAGGTACCAAGCAAGGTTTGGATATAAGTGTTGGAGTAAGTTATCCAGATTCTTTTGACATTTAACCTAACACCTTACCTAATTACTGAGTTTTACCAACCAACTCCTTTGGTTTTCTGATGGAAAACTCACCATTTATGAGATTTTTCAGGTTTAACTTGAGTCCCTTTAAGGCAGGTAGGCCCTTGACTCTGAACAGTCATGGTAGACAAAACTACTCCTACATCCCCTGATGGGATAAGCTTCGGGTCCTAATAAGTTAAAATTTTTTGTGCTAGTTTCAATTTTCTGCTCCCAGGGTTGTTTCTCATCTGGGCAAAACACCCAAGCAAGCCCATTATTTTTGCTTTTCTTACGACTCTTGTTATTTCTTTCTGCCCAAGTTGGCTGCACACAAGCCCAGTCCCTCACAGTGCAAGAAAAGATAGGATTCTTGCCCCAAGGGTTTAGAAACCTCACATTTTCCTCTCTGCTGCCTCTATTTTTGTTCCAGTGTACCAGGAGTTCTGAAGCCTTGGCGGTTCTGAAACACTTTACTGTGTTTTGTTTTGTAGGAAACACTTGGGTTTTATGGCTGTGGGTTATAAAAGGTTTCCTCCCCTCCCCCTCTGCTTCTCCCGGGAAATCTGATGGGTGTGACCGGTACCAGTGGGCCCTGCTGGGAAAGCCCAGGCCACGCTCAGCTTTCAGCCTGAGCCATGACTCTTTCCGTTTTGGCTACGACTTGGTCCTAATTTTGTCCCCCTCTGGCTGGCTCTGTTTATTGGCATTAATGTTTCATATTAAAATTTAATATTTAACTTTTGCTTTCAATATTTAATGTTCTGCATCTTACATTTGGATGTCTCCCTTCTGGGAGCGGTCAGCAGCACTGCGTGATGCAAGAGCTAATCCCTTTGACTTCCAGTAAAATACCCCCTCCCCCACCCTCACTGCCTTTCTTTCTTTCCTTGTTCACCATCACTCTGCATTCAAATCCATCGTGGTAACTACCTGGAGGACATTTCTGTCTTCTGCTCACACACATATTCAACATTTATTTACTGAGTGCCAACTCAGTTGGATATTATAAAAGGTGCTGCTATGAACCCACACACACAAAAATGAGACCCAAGTCTTACCTTGAGAAAGAGAGAAAGCATCATACAAATAAGGCAACAAGTATTAAACAAAGTTATGTGGGAAATTATAGAGGAGAGAATGACTAGCTCTGCCTTGGGAACTATGGAAGGTTATTCCGGAATGCATGCAGGCTCAGTTGTGTCCGACTCTTTGCAACTCCATGGACTACAGCTCACCAGTCTCTTCTGTTCCATGGGATTTTCCAGGCAAGAATACTGAAATAGGTTGCCATTTCCTAATCCAGAGCATCTTCCAGACCCAGGGATTGCCCCAGTGTCTCCTGAGTCTCCTGCTTGGCAGGCAGATTCTTTACCAGTGAGCCACCTGGGAAGGCCCTTATTCTGGAAAAGAAGTCATCAAAATAAGTCTTAAAAGAAACAGAAGGCCTTATCAGATTGGGTGGAGGGAGGGAATTCTGTACACATTGGGCAAAGGCATCAGAAAGTAAAATCATCTGGAATCCAGAGCGTAGAGAACATATTTAGCTCCTTAAAGGTGGGATAAAAAGAACTATATTTAAGATACCTGCCTTTGAATCACTTAAAATATAGCTGGAAAACTAAGGCAAATTTCAGGAACCAATGAGAAAACAATTGGATATATAACCTAGTGCCTGATTGTGTGGAGTCAGAGAAGGAAGCTTTATATTCCAACCATCTTTCCTTTGGCAGCTTCCCTATCAGATGAAGTTCACCTTCACAGACCATCGGTTCATCCACTAGAAAGGAAGTTGTAGGCTCTCAGGGAAGTATGAGCAAAAGGAGGAAGAACTAAAATAAAGAAGCTGGAAGAACATAACTAGAGCTTGGTAACTCTTTAGGTAGATTTATTTCTAAATATTTTATTCTTTTCTTTGCAATGGTGAATGGAGTTGTTTCCGTAATTTCTCTTTCTGTTTTCTCATTGTTAGTGTATAGGAATGCAAGGGATTTCTGTGTGTTAATTTTATATCCTGCAACTTTACTATATTCATTGATTAGCTCTAGTAATTTTCTGGTGGAGTCTTTAGGGTTTTCTATGTAAAGGATCATGTCATCTGCAAACAGTGAGAGTTTTACTTCTTCTTTTCCAATCTGAGTTCCTTTTATATCTTTTTCTTCTCTGATTGCTGTGGCTAAAACTTCCAAAACTATGTTGAATAGTAGTGGTGTCTTGTTCCTGACTTTAGGGGAAAGGCTTTCAATTTTTTACCATTGAGGATAATGTTTGCTGTGAAGTAAAGTGAAGTCGCTCAGTCGTGTCCAACTCTTTGTGACCCCATGGACTGTAGCCTACCAGAATCCTCAGTCCATGGGATTTTCCAGGCAAGAATACTGGAGTGGGTTGCCATTTCCTTCTCCAAATGTTTGCTGTGGGTTTATCACATATGGCTTTTATTATGCTGAGGTATGTTCCTTCTATGCCTGCTTTCTGGAGGGTTTTTTTTTTTAATCATAAATGGATGTTGAATTTTGTCAAAGGCTTTCTTTGCATCTATTGAGATAATCGTATGGCTTTTATCTTTCAATTTGTTAATGTGGTGTATCACATTGATTGATTTGCAAATATTGAGGAATCCTTGCCCTGGGATAAAGCTCACTTGGTCATGATGTATGATCTTTTTAATATGTTGTTGGATTCTGTTTGCTAGAATTTTGTTAAGGATTTTTGCATCTATGTTCATCATAGAGCTTGATAACTCGAAGGAACCACTGTGTGAACAAAACAATTAACAGACAGAATGGACCAAGGTACAAGTGAACAAGATGAGACAATTGGAGACTAAGGTTGTGTAGTCTAGATGTCTATTGGGATATTTCCAGTAAGTTGATGACAAAAATCTTTTTAAAAAAAATTTTATTGACGCTATCTTTGTTTATGCTAATTATAAAGGTAATAATGTTTGTAAAAAGGTTGCTTTTTTTTTTTCAATTCACAAATACATAGAGAAGAAAATTCTCTCCTACCCTAGGTTTGGCCTGTGATTGTCAAAGCATATGCACTTCAAATACATACAAATATGTGTTGTCCAGTGGGCTGAATGTCAAAAGGTTTTACCAAGCAGAGGGTTGGTGACCCTCGCACGGTCAGGCAGTAGTAAGAGAACGTGCTGGAACTGGAGGATAGAAGCAGAGCTCCGCACTTTTCAATATCAGCAAGCTATAGACAAGTAGCTATCTGAAGTCACAGTAGGCCTGGAGCCTGAAAGTAAGCAAAACTCTCAAATCAAGTCAGGAAGCCTCCATGAAGAATATCACAGTGGAGGAACTACCGAGAGGAGTTGCTTGTACAGGGCTTCCAAGGAACTCCAAACATAGTCGGAAAGATTAACACGGAGAGAAAGACCGTTTACGGAAGAGAGGATGACTCAGAGGCTGAGATCAAGGTTAGTGTCTCAGCTCTGCGGTCCAGCCACCCTCTGACCCAGGGTATTTATGCAGCGGAGACTCCCTTTCATGGATGTGGAGGATGAGAGCAACACTTGCCCTACAAAGTCACAGAGTTGCGATGAGGATCATGTGACTCACTCCCTCACTCTGCAGGTGTGTGATCAGTGCCTGCTACGTGCCAGGCCCCCTTCTAGGAGCCAGAGTTAGAGAATAAACAAAATAAGCAAACACCCTTCCCCCAGGCAGCCCGAATTCTAGGAAATTCATTGCACATGGGCGTTCGGGTCATTGATTTCACATAAACTGGCTATGCCCCGAACATAAGAGGACTCCTGTGTTCTGTTAATTAACCTGCGACACCTGACTGTGAGGAAATCGGTGAATAGGGTCTCGCTGACATGGGACTTTGATGGGTAGATCGGATCTAATCAGGCAGAAAGGAGGGGAAAGGATTTCCAGTAATTTGGCTGAATGGATGTAATGGTGGAAATCCATGGATTGTCTGGGGAAAAGTTTGGGCTTTGAATGGGATGGGTCAACTTCTCAGGCACTCACTTCAGCATTTCACTCAGGCGTCTGCTCCTCATCTCCTTACAGGAGGCAAAGATCACCACAAACATGGTGGGGTTCCCCATGATCACTGCTATAGCAAGATGTTCGGGTGTTCTGAACAGGACGGCATCACAGGGAGGAAGCTGCAGATTCTGGAAAGAATCCACCACCACCCAGGGCTCTGTGCCAGCTTCAGTGCCCTTTCTCTCAGATCTATTGGACAGATTGATTTTACTTTAACTTACAAATCCTTGACCAACTTGGAGCTGTAGAGATGTCTAGATGGAGGTCAAGGCTAGGTGAGAGAGAATTTTGAAGAGTCATTCATAGAGCTGGAAAAGGAACAAAGGCGGGAGAGACTAACCCCAAGTAAGCAACAACCATGGGACTGTTAAATGCTCTGTTTTGTTTTCTCCTGTTGTTGTTAAGTCGCTAAGTCATGTCTGTCTCTTTTGCGACCCCATGGACTGTGGCCCGCCAGGTTCCTCTGTCCATGGGATTTCCCAGGCAAGAATACTGGAGTGGGTTGCCATTTTCTTCTCCGGGAGATCTTCCCGACCCAGGGATCAAACTCATGCCTCCTGCATTGGCAGGCAGATCACTACTGAACCACCACTTACTCTTGTTCACTGGTCATAATACCAGTATTTTTTGAATGATTATGTGCCAAGCAGTAAGCTTAAGTTTCTATACATGTTATCAATATGGAATCCTCCCAACCACCCTCATTCATTCAACAAATATTTATTGGGTCTTTCCTATGGAAGATAGATGGAGACTGCTACCATCTCCATCAAACAGACGAGAAAATGAGAACTCGGACAAGTTAATTTTCCAGGTTTACTTAATTAATTACAGAAGTAGGACTCAAGCCCACACGGTTTGAATCTATACATAGAACTTTTATACATTATGCTGTAATATAATTCTGGCATAGTTCAGTGCCCCAAAACATGAGCTGCTGTATTTTATTAGCACCACAGTTATCCTTATTTTACAGATGATGCAACTGAGGCCCAGACAGGTGATAAAACCTTTGCAAAGTCCCACAGCGAGACACTGGCTGAGATGAGATTTGAACCCAAGTCTCTTGGACCCTACAGTCTGCCCTTTCTGCCAAATATTGTTGCCTCCTTCAGGCTCATCCCCTGCTGATTCAGGAATCTTTCCCCTTTCCCACTCATTCCCTACGCACATCTCTAAATGCAGTCATAGCGTCTCAGGAACAATTGCAAATACAGTGGCTAATAATGGTCAGGGGGTCCTGACTGTTTGCCAACGTCATCACAAGACAGCTGCACCCTTGTCTCTTGCGGCCCCTGTCTATCTTCATGCCCTGTCTTCCAGACTTGCATCTGGTTCTCACTGGTGGAGGTGCTGGGTGTGCATGAAGGCCACACTGTTTTTACTGCCCGCAGGGAGACTAAGGCTGATGTGACTAGTCCCTCGGGCCAGGCAGGATCTTGTGTCCAGCATGTTCTACCTCAACCCTTCCTCTCTCCCCAAACTGCCTGCACCCCACCTCTTCCCCAGCGGGTTTGACACGGTGGAGCTAAACTGCAGAGGAGGAGTAGAAATAGGTGCTGTGGGATGAATTGACCCCACGGTCACAACCGCCAGCCTGTCTCCACTGTCAGCCAAGTCAGCCGATGGCGGGGGCAGCGGACATTCTGGGGTTCTGAATTCCCTCTGGATTATTCATGAGTGCACAGAGTCCCCTCTGACAGCCGCAGGTAAAATCCCAGATCAAATTTTTCTCTTCTCCTTAAGAGGACCCTATCAGTATCGCTGGGGTCAGGCAGATTCACCATCTAGCCTTTCTTGCTGGAGCTGGGGGTACTTGGAGGCCACTTGGAACTGGCCAGGTGGGGTTAGGTTTCCTTCAGCTCACTGTGTCCTGGTGAATGAGATCCTAAGTGTGGGAAGAGGTGGGGTGGGGGTGGGGGGTCAGAATGCTGTCAGAATAATCTAACAGTTTACAAAAACCTAAGGTTTTTATATTTTTTAATATTTTTTCGAGCTACCTTATTGCTGTACAACCCTGCCTGCATTCAGCCCTGGCCCCCCAGTCTTTCGTGCACACTTCTGCTACACTCATCTTCCTTCAGTGCCTTTACACACATCACCCCACGCCTAATGCCCTGTGGCTCTGCATTGCACACAGGTTTATCCCAGTACACTGATCTCAGAATCAGGTGTGGCTCTAGTAACTTATGCCTTCAAATCATGAGTAGTCATATTGGAGAACAATCTGATTATTAAAACTAATTAAAACAGATTTAGGGTCCTCCTTCTCTCATGCTCTTGTAATTGCATTTTCATATGATTCCTTATCACACATTAGAAACATTTGTTTTATTGAAGTATAGTTGATTTAAAAGGTTGTATTAGTTTCTGGTGTACCGCAAAGTATTTTTCGTATTCTTTTCCACTATGGTTTATTACGGGATACTGAATATATTTTCCTGTGCTATACAGTAAGACCTTGTTGTTCATCCATTCTATATATAATAATTTGCATCTGCTAGTCCCAGAATCGCAGTCCATCACTCGTCCATTCCCCTTCCCCCTTGGCAACCACAGTCTGTTCTATATGTCTGCCTACCACACATTTTAATACATCATCATATCATAAAACCTGGCCATGTGGTCCTTTAAAAAGAACTGAGGCTCGGTTTCTTCAACTGCAAAATGAAGAGCGTAAAGGGCACACGACTCATGGACTTATTCATGGAAGAAGTATTGATTGAGTTTCTATTGTATTCCAAGCACTTCTGTTACATCTTCATGCACGATTGTATCAGTTGCAGGGAACAGATCAAGCATCTATGGTCTCACACTAAGGGATGAAGTGACGTAATAAGAGCTAACACTTACTGAGGGCTCAGAACAGAGCCTGGCAGGTGGTAAAACCTCCGTGACTGTTCCGCATGCTTAATCTTGAAAATAATCTTGTGAAGTAGGTGCTATAGTAGCCCTCCTCTGTGGATACACCTAAATGATGAGTAAAATAATGGTTTAAAGAACTTGCTCAAGTACAACACCTAGCAAATGGCAGAGCCAAGATAGGAATCTAGGCAACCACTGTTCTTTGTTACATCTGGATTTGGGCTTAAAACATTTAGCACAACACCTGGCACATAATCAACACTTAGTCAAGGTTATTATTCTCAGTCTCATTTTCATTATTATATTTCAAATTCTGAGAAGTGCTTATAACTCATTTAATCTCTTGCTTATATTATTTTGCATAATTGCACCAATTATAAATTATGGTAAGGCTTGTGATCGCCCTGTGGTACTATTTGTTTACATTCATGCAAAATACCGTCTAATTTCCATCAAACTCTGAATACACCATGAAAACATATTGCATTCATGAGTGTCTTCTACCACGTTTGTTGTGGTAGGGGAATGAAAAAAAAAAAGCCTGCTGCAAATAAAATCTCAAAAAAGAACTGGGCTTTCAAGGTCATAGTAAGAAGCGTGATTAAGTGGAAAAGGCATGTGCTTTGGTATCGGGTCAATTGTTCAAATTTCCAACTCTGCCACTTGATAGCTGTGTGTGCTTGGGTAAGCAGCTTACCTTCTCTGAGCCTTCCTTCTGTTCTGCAAAATGATAGGGTTGCCTCAGGTTATCACTCCGGTCCTTTTCAGCCTTCAAGTCTGTGATTCCTGGTGTAAGTACAGAGTCTCACAAAAGTTTTCCTTAATCCAATTTTCTTAGGACAAGTGATTAAAGAAAGACTATTAGGCTAGAGGCAAAGAACATTCAGTGACAACAACCCTGAACTCCATTACTAATAGAAAACCAATAATGAACATTGAACTTTTTGCTGGTCCCCTAAAAATAAATGAGCCTGGATTTTCTTTCAAAATGCAAGATTTTGAACTTCATCCTTTGGGTATTCATGTTGGAAGTTATTTGCAAATGGAAGGTGTATAGCATGGTGATAATTCATTTCCAGGGAACTTACCTAAGATCCGGAAGACTGAGGTGAGCATTTCAGAATAAAAAGAAGCAAAAGATTGTTTATCTGAAAGTTGTGCTGAGGTTCAAATTTATGACGGAGCTTTGAGACTTTACTTTCTCCCTCTGAGTCATGGATAAATAAATGCATCTTTTCAAATAGAAAGACATAGATAAATTTTCAAATAAAAAGACATACTTTTGAGGGGGAAAGAGACCTTGGGGATTATTTGGCCAAAACCTTTTCATTTCAAAGATGATGAAATTCAGCTTTAGTAAACCTCATCCATAAAAGAGAGCTAATAATAGCACTTGCTCTGAGGTTTAAATAAGGTAATGTTTATAAACCACTTAGCAAAGTACATGATATGAAATTAGTGCTCGATGATAGCACCTACTTATTATAATTTTTGCTTGAGACTGTATACCTGCCTAGAGACACTTTGGTAGTCTTGGCACAGCTAAACGAGAACCTTGGTTTAGTCATTAGGTGTCCAACTCTGTGTGAACTCATGGACTGCAGCCCACCAGGCTCCTCTGTCCATGGAATTTCCCAGGCAAGAATACTGGAGTGGGTTGCCATTTGCTTTTCCAGGGGGTCTTCCTGACCCAGTGATTGAACCCACATGTCCTGCATTAGCAGGAGGATTTTTTAATGCTGAGCCACCAGGGAAGCCCAAAATGAGAATCAGGGCTCCTCAAATCCAGACCAGTGCTCTTTTCAAAATATTCATTCAACACATATTTATTGAGTGTCTGCTACATTTCATGCATTTTTATAAATACAGCAGTTGAGAAAAACGGACCAAAAAAAAAAAAAAATACTGGTCTCGTGGAACATAAATTCTAATGGGGAAGACATAATAGACAAATAAGTAAATGCATCTAGTCTGTAAGATGGGGAAAGGAAAAACAGAAAAGAGGTAAGAATTTGGGGGAAGGAGGAAGGGAGCAGTTTCAAATAGGATGGTCAAGATGGCAGGAGGTGCAGGAGGAAGCCATGTGGATCCTTGGGGGTAGCATTGCAGGCAAGGGAATAGGAGCTCACGTGTCCTGAGGCAGGAGCTGGGTGCTCATATGAGGACCATCAAGGGGGCCAGTGTGACCAGAACACAGCAGTTAGGGGGATGCATACAGTAAATGTGCAGAACTCTGCAGAGCATCATCAGGGCTTGGGCTTTTATTCCTAGAGATCTGGGAAGCTGTGGCAAGGCTTGAGCCAAAGAGTTACTGGAGGAGACAGACTGGTATAAACTGCTTATGACCCAGAACGCATGGGTTCCTGGGGTTAACAAACCATATATAGAGAAGGAATATAAGACCGATACTGTATGTGTCCTGCACCGCCTTAGATATTTATTATTTGGCCTTTAAGAGAAGTCATCTTAGGGAACTAGATGAGGCCAGACAAGAATGAAAGAGAGAGAGAAGGAAAGAGGGAAGGAAGGGAGGGATGGAGGGAGGAAAAAAAATGGAGGAAATGAGGGAAGGAGGGGTCTGTATTGATTATCTATCACTGTGTAACAAATTACCCCCAAACCTAAGGAATTAAAAACCACACATCTATTATCTCATCATTCCTGTGGGTCAGAAAGCCAGGCACAGCTTAGCTGGGTGTCTGTTATAGAATGTTCTATTATTACGCATTCAGTATATTATGGACTAAATGTTCCCCAAATTTTTGTTGAAACCCTATCTACACAAATTCGAAGGTAAGGCCTTTAAGAGGTAATCAGGATTAGATGAAACTAGGATTAGAGGGACGGAATAAAGTGCCCTTGTAAGAGTCACGAGTGAGCTTTCCACACTCTGCTCCCTCCCGTGAGAGGACAAGGAGAAGACCGAGGTCTGCAGCCTGAAGGAGAGCTCTTACCAGACCCCAGTCATGCTGGCAGCCTGACCTCAGACTTTTAGTCCCCAGAACTATGTGAAATGCATGTTGTTTATAAATCACTCAGTCTACGGTGCTTGATTATAGCAGCCTGGAGGGACTACGACAGTGTCCCTGGCTGCAGGCCTCATGAGGCCCCCATTGGTGTGTCAGCCAAGCCTGCAGCCATCTCCGGCCTACACTGACAGAGGACTCACTTCCAAGCTCACTCGTGGCAGGCCTCGGGTCCTCCCCAACTGTGGGCCACAGATACCTGTTCCTGGCCACAGGACCTCTTCAGAGGGCAGCTCACAACGTAGCAGCTGGTTTCTGTTTCCTTGGAGCCAGAAAAAGAACGTGAGAGGGCACTCAAGGCAGGAGACGCAGTCTTTTGTAACCAAACCTGGGAGTAATATCCATTGTGTCTGCCACAGACTATTCATTAGAAGCCAATCCGGACATCCAGCCCACAGTCAAGGGAAAACGTTATCCTGGACACGAATACCAGGAGGTGGCATTTGTCTGGGACCAGCTCAGAAGCTGGGCACATGAGTTCAGGAAACAGGCCAACTTTCACCCAAAGGGGAAATGACAGATAAAAACAGGAGGAACTCCAAGGTCAGCCTCTCCTGATTTCTAAGAATATCAGTTTAGAGAGAGAGCCAGGGACCCACACGCAGCAGTAGCAGCCAGGCTTTATTTCAGTGACCTCAGAGCCCACAGATGCGGGAATTCCAGAGCACATAACCAATTCCATATCCCAGATAGGCAGGCAGCTGAGTTTGATGGGGTAACTATGGTAGGCAGAATATTGGCTCCCAAAGATGTCCCCATCCTAATCTCCAGGACCTGAGAACACGTTACCTGATGTGACCAAAGGGACTTCATACACGTGACTTTCAGCTCAAGGTCTTGAGAAGCAGCAGTTATCTTGGATTACTTGAGTGGGCCCACGGTAACCACAGGGGTCTTTGTAAGTGAATGTGGAAGAGACATGATGACAGAAGCAGAGGTCAGGGTCATGTGACTGCTGGCTTTCAAGATGAAAAGGAGCCAGAAGTCAAGGCATGCGGGGGATCTCTGGAAGCTGGGAAAGGCGAGGAAATGCATTTTCACCTAGAGCCTCCAGAACTACCATAGCCTTGTTGCTACCCTGGTTTCAGCCCAGTGAGACAAATTTTGGACTTCTGATCTTCGGAAATTAAATGTTCTTATCTTAAGCCACTAAGTTTGTGGTGAGTTGTTAACAACAGCCGTCAGTTCAGTTCAGTTCAGTCCCTCAGTTGTGTCTGACTCTTTGCAACCCCATGGACGGCAGCACGCCAGGCCTCCCTATCCATCATCAACTCCTGGAGTTTATTCAAACTCATGTCTGTTGAGTCAGTGATGCCATCCAACCATCTTATCCTCTGTCGTCCCCTTCTCCTCCTGCCCTCAATCTTTCCCAGCATCAGGGTCTTTTCAAATGAGTCAGTTCTTCGCATCAGGTGGCCAAAGTATTGGAGCTTCAGGTTCAGCATCAGTCCTTCCTATGAATATTCAGGACTGATTTCCTTTAGGATGGACTGGTTGGATCTCCTTGCGGTCCAAGGGACTCTCAAGAGCCGAAGGAAGCCAACATTATAACCTAGTTCTTTTCTTTGTTAATACTTCTTGAATTTTATATCCAGTTTTTCTGATTATAAATAGCATTATCTTCTTTCTTATCTTTAAAGTGATATTTATTTATTTTTATTACACAAGTAATACCCATGCATGTGTGCTCAATCGAGTCAGTCATATCTGACTCTTTGTGACCCCATGGACCGTACCCACCAGGCTCCTCAGTCCATGGGATTCTCCAGGCAAGAATACTGGAGTGGGTTGCCATGCCCTCCTCCACAAGTAATGCCCAAATACACATAAATATAAAAATGTATATACAAAATGAAAGGGCTTCCCTGGTGGCACAGTGGTAAAGAATCCAGCTGCCTATTCAGGAGACACAGGTTAGATGCCTAGGTCAGGAGGATCTCCTGGAGAAGAAAATAGCAACTCACTCCAGTATTCTTGCCTGGAGGATCCAGGATCCAGGACAGAGAACCCTGGTGGGCTACAGTCCATAGGGTCACAAAGAGACGGACATAACTGAGTGACTGAGCATGCATGCATGCACAAAACGATAACAACACATGCAGATTAATTTCCTTATGGTCATTCTCTCCAACCTGTCCTTTCCCCAAGTAAACACTGTTGTCATCTTGGTATATATCCTTCCACACTATTTCCTATGTCCTTTCATTCATAGATAAAATACACAGCCATTCAATATTTAGCTCTTTCAGCAATTATTTATGGTGTCATTACTATATACTAAGCACTATTCTAGGTGCTAGAGACATAGCTCAAATCCCTGCCTTCCTAGAACTTACATATGTGAAATATACCCGCTAGACAGGACCAAGGCAGCGGTGGGAATCGAGGAAGCGACATGATTTGCAAGGTCTGTGCCGTCCATTACATAGCTGCTAAGTGTGTGTGGCTGTTGAGCACTTGTCATGTGGCCAGTCCTAACCAAGATGTGAGTGTAAATATACATCGGATTTTTAAGACAAACACAAGATACAGGATGTAAAATATCACATGAATAATTTTTACATTGATTCCATATTGCCACAGTAATATTTTGAATATCTAAATAATATAATTTGTATATATCACTAAGATTAACTTGACACATTTCTTTTTACATTTTATTAATGTGACTACTAGAGCATTTAAACTTAGGTGTAGCTTGTATTATGTTTCTACTGGGCAGAATGTGATATATATATACATGTCTGGAGAAGATCACATGATCTGCTGACGAATGGACTGCAGCAGGCAAGAGTGAATGGGTGGGAAGACCAGCTGGGGGGTTCCTGCAGCAGCCCATTCAGTGCTTGGTGAGGGGAAAGGTTGGAGGGAGCCTAAGAGGAATTAATAATCATTCAATAACCATTCAATAAGACAACGTTGTGTTAGTTTCTTCTGTACAACAAAATAAATTTTGTACAACAAATTTTTTGTTGTTCTGTACAACAAAATAAATCAGTTTTATGTACACATATATTCCCTTCTGCTTGAGCCTCCCTCCCCCCAATCCCCATCCCACCGCTCTAGGTCATCACAGAGCACTGAGCTGAGTTCCCTGCGCTATACAACAGCTTTCCACTAGCTCTCTGTTTTACATGTGGTAGGAAGATCCCCTGGAGAAGGAAATGGCAACCCACTCCGGTGTTCTTGCCTGGGAAATCCCCTGGACAGAAGAGCCTGTTGGGCTACAGTCCATGGGGTCGCAAGAGTCCATCACGACTTAGCAAGTAAACCACCACCACAGCATATGTATGTCAGTGCTACTCTCTCAATTCATCCCACATTATAAAGCAATTATACTCCAATTAAAAAAGAAAAAAAAACAGACAAAGAGAAACATACATGCAAAAATGGCAAAACAGTACTAAATTGCATACGACTGATCTGTTGTTCTGTTTGAATGTTTTATGAAAGACTATAGACTCAAAGTTTCTTCTCTCTCTCAATCATATCAGAATTTCAGTGGAATAAGAAGGAAGGGTGTAGTCACCTTACCTAGGACTTTTTAAAACATTCCACTGATTGTTAGTTAGTTCCCAGAAATTAGAGGACTTTGTCCCATTCTTCACCTTAACTGGGCCCATCTGAGGTAAATTTCTTAGTAGGACTAGACTTTCCTTTAAATTTAATCTCCCTTGCTCTACCTACAATGCCCCCTCCAAGAATTCCAGCGCTCATACCCTGATCCACAAACATCCAGTGCTTCTCACTATTGCAGAATCTCAGCCACCTTCTCCCCACAAACCCAGGCAATCTCCAGTTTTTCTAGGGCCATATGCAACACCTTCATTCACAATCATTCACCACTCACTTTACCAATTCCATAAACTAGGACCTGTGGACCGAGATCTCTGTGCCTCTTAAAAACAAAATAAAATTATCATTCTTTGAAATCCACAGAGAACATTTGCAAAGATCTTTTTTTTTTAAAATAACTCTGTGAAATAGGCAGAATAAGACAAAAAGAAAGAAAGGCATTTAAGCAATGACTTTTTCTTAAGCCTCAGGCATTTACCAGTGCATTTTAGATCTGATTTGGCAGCAGATTACTGATGTAATCATTTTAAGATTCACATATCGATTTGTCCATGGTATCCTGTAAAAGCATCATGACTTCCTAGCAGTGGGACACCTGGGCAGGTATGTGAACCTCTGGCACAAACACACTCAACCTCCTGGTGTTGGATGGATGTGCCAATCCTCCAACCCTAGCCCCAACCCCTACCCCATCCCCAGTGACAGTGTGGAGTTTTCCTACCACCATTAATCATTAATGTGACTTTGAATAAGCTCTCTGGCCATTTCCTAGGTTTCTATGTTTTGAAAAATAAAGAAACTTTAAACCACAACCCTCCAGTGGAGAGACTATAATACAGTTAAGAAATGGCATCATTTAAGAAAGGATGGGGGATATGAAACTGTTTTTTCCTTCATATTCTCAGATCCTCTGGCCTTTCATGGTGTGAGCATCTTGCCTTGCTGAGTATTATTCCAACCAAGATCTATATTTTTTATATATTGCTGTCTTCTTATCATGAATTTCTACAGATGACCAAATACATTATAAATTTATAAACATATACATATGTATATATGCAAGGTTGTATATATATACCTAGACATATACAGACATATATATGTGGGGTTGTGTACAGCAAACCATGTGCCCTATTCTACACCAATTATTTAAAGGCTCTTTCAAGACCACTTTGACAGCATGCAATTTTGCCTTAGGTGTTAATTTTAGAACTTAGCTTGACTAAATTCTTTGCATTGCATTTAGAATACAATGCCACTAAACTTCTCTTCAATATTCCCCAGGCCTAGATACAGAGGGGGACACTGTATGAGGGATTCCTGCTGGTTAACAAAATTTTCAGGCCCCCTCTGCTGCCAGTTCCCTCTGACCTCATGGGTTGATCAGTCCTTAGCTTGATGCCTTTCTGTTGGAACTGGGAAGCCTCCTTCCATTTTAGTATCTTCTAAGACCTCTGAAGTCTGGGGTAAGTAATAAAAATCATCCAAAACAGGGCCAAAGAGAGCCAAAACAATGAATGTTCTTTTGATATTCTTGGAAAATGAATTGATTGCCTATCTTCAGAGGAAAAAACATGATGTTTTCCATGTGGCAAGGCTGTGGAAGAATAATGTTGCAGAAACAAGAGTCTATTCACTGGAGCCACTGTGGCCCAGTCTTGGAGCTGGGAGTGGCAAGTTTACATCACCCCACCCACTTACAAACACTCAAATGTGGAGTTCTGTTTACTGGCAAAAGTATTTTCAAACTCCCTCCTCCTCATCCCCCTGCCTCAAGTAATTTTTGTCTAATAAATGACTAAATGTCATTCTGTTATCTCAAAGTTGGAAGGGAGGTCAGAGGTCCATGGCCCTCACCCAAACAGGCTCTGATGAAGAGCTAGCCACTTGGTCCTGATTGGGATGCTTTGGGCTCCATGTGACATTATGCCCTGACTCAGACCCCAGTGCTAGGAAAAACTGTCTCCCATGGCCAGAAAACTCAGAGGAGAAAGAGGGCAGGTCTGAGGCCTGGTACCACCGCAGTTCAATGATGTCATCACAGACCCATCTTCCTTCCTCCTCCCTTCCATTTTTATGCTCTACAGCAGCTTCTTGCTAAGACAAATTCGCCTAATAGTCACAAAATCCTTGCAGTAGTTACAGATGTCACAGCCAGGATCCAGAGGCAGCAGAGAGACTATTTTTTCTTGTTCACCTTCTTGGAAGGGGAAATTTTCCCAGGCCCCCTTCCAATCCCAAGCAGAGATCACTCCTGATCTCATTGACAAGAAATAAGTACACATCCACTCCAAAATCAGTCACCACCAAGGCAAGGGGGCTCCCATGGCTGACTTGACCAAGGCATATGGTTGTCTAGAGAGGATGCTCTCTGGAAGGAACAGAAAGAATATTCTATTAGTAAGAAAGAAGAGAAGAAATGAATTACAATAGTAATTAATTATAGTAGATGGAAATAGTTTATGTAGCTTTATGGTGTTATGAACTGAAAGTTTGTGTACAACCCACCAAATCCATATGATAAAACCCTAACCTCAGTGTGTTGCTATTAGGAGGTGGGGCCTTTGAGAGATGATGAGGGTGGAGTCTTCATGAATGGGATTAGTGCCCTTATAACAAAGACCCCAGAGAACTTTTCCACCACTTACAACACATAAGAACACAATGAGAAGACAGCCATCTGAGAACTAGAAAACCAGAACCATGATTTTGGACTACCCAGCCTTCAGAACTATAATAAAGAAATGTTTATTAAGTCATCCACTGTCTACATTTTTGTTATAGCAGCCTAAATGGACTGAAACATGTAGGAACAATTGGAACCTTTATTTGACTTTTCATTCTGTTTCTCTCACTCTTGGATCTGAAATTATAGCCTCTCATCATCATTTTTATTTTCACCTAAAGTTACTAAATACTTAATATGTGCCGGGAACTGTGCAAAGCTGTTCCCATGAATCCTGTCCTTAATTTTCCACAACAGCCTTATGAAATAAGTGTTGTTATCCTCATTATACAGTAAATCAAGCCCAGGAAAGGTTAAGTAACTTGCCCATATTTGCCCAATTAGTGGAAGGGCCAGGACTGGAGTCAGATTCCTAAAATTCCAAATAGATAATCATTTAATGGCAACCCACTCCAGTACTCTTGCCTGAAAAATCCCATGGATGGAGGAGCCTGGTAGGCTGCAGTCCATGGGGTCGCGAAGAGTAAGACACGACTGAAGCGACTTAGCAGCAGCAGCAGCATGTAACAGCTGACTCTCCATGCTAGGGAATAGAAAAAGCAAACAGACATAGTTCTTGTCTTTATGGAAGCTACTATCTACTGGAAAAGAAAAATAGAAACAGATTATACAAATTCTACAAAATTTTGGTAGTTATTATTCAGTTCAGTTCAGTCGCTCAGTCGTGTCTGACTCTTTGCAACCCCATGGACTGCAGCACACCAGGCCTCCCTGTCCATCACCAACTCCTGGAGTTTACCCAAACTCATGTCCATTGAGTCGGTGATGCTATTCAACCATCTCACCCTCTGTCATCACCTTCTCTTCCCACCTTCAATCTTTCCCAGCATCAGGGTCTTTTCAAATGAGTCAGTTGTTCGCATCAGGTGGTCAAAGTATTGGAGTTTCAGCTTCAGCATCAGTCCTTCAATGAATATTCAGGACTGATTTCCTTTAGGATGGACTGGTTGGATCTCCTTGCAATCCAAGGGATTCTCAAGAGTCTTCTCCAACATCACAGCTCAAAAGCATCAATTCTTCTGCACTCAGCTTTCTTTATAGTCCAACTCTCACATCCATACATGACTACTGGAAAAACCATAGCCTTGACTAGACGGACCTTTGTTGGCAAAGTAATGTCTCTGCTTTTTAATATGCTGTCTAGGTTGGTCAAAACTTTCCTTCCAAGGAGTAAGCGTCTTATAATTTCATGGCTGCAGTCACCATCTGCAGTGATTTTGGAGCCCCCCCCAAAAAGTCTGCCACTGTTTCCACTGTTTCCCTATCTATCTGCCATGAAGTGATGGGACCGGATGCCATCCATGATCTTAGTTTTCTGAATATTGAGCTTTAAGCCAACTTTTTCACTCTCCTCTTTTACTTTCATCAAGAGGCTCTTTAGTTCTTCTTCACTTTCTGCCATGTAATTATTATAAAGGAAAAGAAATGAAAGAGAGCCCTCACTTATACTATGGAAGTGAAAGTTGCTCAGTCATGTCCAACTTTTTGCGACACCATGGACTATACAGTCCATGGAATTCTCCAGGCCAGAATGCTGGAATGGGTAGCCTTTCCCTTCTCCAGGGGATCTTCCCAACCCAGGAATCGGGCCAGGTCTCCTGTATTGCAGGTAGATTCTTTACCAGCTGAGCTATCATGGAAGCCCTAAGCTATCAGTATAAGCCCACTTATACCATGAGTTATCAGTATAAGCCCACCTATACTATGGTGACCAAAAAAGCAGGCTTTCTGAAAGGTGATTTTATGCTAAATATGAGCAATGAGTAGGAACCAGGTGAAGGGAAGAAGGAAAAATCCCAGGAAAAGGCCCTGAATTGGAAAAAGTTAGAAACTTTTAACACATAAACCAAATCAATGTAATTGGAGCACAAAGGGAAAGCAGAGAATTGTACCAATTCTAGAGACACAGGCAGTGGTCAGGTCATTTGGGCCTCACAGCTCCCTTAAGGATATTGAATTTTGTTCTAGGTGCATTCTGAACTGTTGAGGAGTTCTCACCAGCAAACGAATGTGATTAGAGTTGACCTTGGAACTTGACCACTGAAACTACTGTTTGGAGAATGAATGAATTGGAGAAAGAACAGACATAAAGAGATCAGTTGGTAGACTATTACAGTCCCCAGGAAAGCAGTGACGGTCGGTGGCCATGCAGCCACAGACAAGAAGATGGAAATGCAAGGTGGAAGTGACTGGAGTTGAATGGGATTGGATACAATGGTGAGGGGGAGGGAGTTGCTGAAGATGGTTCCCAGTTTCTGGTCCCTACAGCTGATGTGAAATAGAAAAGCCACGGGCAGGGGACAAAACAACAACAAGCCACATACAAAGAGTTGGATTCAGAATAGCATGAGACACTGCTAGAGCAGCATTTAAAGCTAAAATACAAATGGATAAAGTCTTCAAAATTCCAAGGGAAAATGATTTTCAATTCAGAATTACATTCCTAGTCAAGTAAGAGAAGAAGAAAAACTTAGTAAACATGAAAGATTTTTAAAAGTTTACCTCCCATATGTCTTTTCCCAGGAAACTACCTACGGATGCTATCCCATAAAATGAAGGCGTAGTCAAAGGAAGAAATCCCAAGAAATGGGATAAGAAAAAGAGAGAGGTGAAGGACTTTTGCAGAATGGTGATCAATGGAGGTTCCAGGATGACAACTCTGTAGAAAGATTTGAAGGTAACCAGTCCCAACGGAGTACCAGGACTAAGGGCTCCAGAAGAGATGCTGGCAGGTGAGGGCAGAATTCCACTGTTGGTGGAATTCCATGTGGTGTGACATACCGCATTGAAAGAGTTTAGAAAGAAACAAAATAGACTGAATAAGTAACAGGTACTCAGAAAACAACAAATAAAAAAAAAAAAAAAACAGTTGTTCATTCCAATGTTAAAGATTAATTTTCAAATAAAAAAGATCAAATCATGACTGTAATATAAATATAAAATGACCATGTGTCAAAGATTTTTATTTAACTCATGACCTTAGGAGGGAACCAGTAAAATAGTACAACCAGTACAAAGGGTGAATTCAAAAATCAGAATCATATATAAGGAACAAGGAATCCTGAAATAAATTTACAAAGACAAGCAAAATGATCTATTCACAGGGCAATAATCAGTTTCATTCAAAATCGTTTTCTACTGCTATGTAACAAACATCATAAATTTCACAGTTTAAAATAACACACACTTACCATTTCACTCATTTCTATAGATGAGAAGTCTGAGTGGGCTCAACTGAGTTCTCTGTTCAGAATCTTACAAAGCCAAGATTAAGTTGTCAGCTGGGTCGGACTCTTAACTGAAGGCTCTATGGAAGAATCTGCTTTCAGGCTCATTTAGACTGCAGGCTGAATTCATTTCCATGTGGCTACTGAAGACCCCATTTCCTTGCTGGCTGTCGACGGGGATTGCTGTCAACAACTAGAAACCCTTCTCTGGTTCTTGCACTCTGCCCCCTTCCTCTTCAAAGCCAACAACTTCATGTCAAATCTTTCAGGTACTTTGAATCTCTTTGACTTCCCTTTCTGGCACCAGCTGGAGAGAATCCTCTACTTTAAAGGGCCCATGAAATTAGGACTCAAGTGATTACATTAGGTTAACTCGAATAATTTGCACCTTGCTGTATAATATAACATAGTCACAGCTATGATATCTCATTCACATGTTCTGCCCGTGCTCAACGGGAGGAGATTATTCTAGGATCTGGGTGACTGGGAGGTTATCTTAGAATCTGCCTACACCAGCATCCCACCATACACAATTTGCATTTCTGTGGATAACAATAACATGTATACTTATTAGTTTTCTTCAATGAATAGAATTATAAAATAGATCAGACACAAAAAAAGGCAAAGACAACCTAGATGACTGAACTAGATCTACTAATTTTGTTTTATCAATTCGAAAGTCTTTCATATTCATCTTTCTGACACCTGTTATGCAAGAAATAAAGCATGCCACATGGGTCACTTTTGAGCAATGTGTATGTAGATAACCACTGGATAGTGACTTGTGATGTTAACTGTATGTCTACATGTAACTATGCGTATTGGGCTCAATGCCTATTTGTTAGTTTAACTTGGTTTTATAAAATAAGCAAGGACTTGTAAGTACTGAGTGTAATATCTATTATAGATGTTCGTCATTTTCCCTATCTAAAATCTCTTTCCTTTCTTCAGGTATTAACACCTTGATTTTCAGTTGGAAAGCTGCTCCTCTTCCATTAAGGTGGGTGATACATGACCAAGGCTAATGTGGAAATGCTAAGGATGAAATATATTTCCAGCACAGCAAAAGGACCAAACAACTCAGAATGCTGGAGACAGAAAGACTTTGGCTTGGGGTGACAAATGAGTTTGATTTTGAAGGACCATAAAAATACTAATACCTAACATTTATTATGTGGATGTCAAATGTCAGGCATTATTTTTCATGCTTTCCATGCACTGTCTCATTTCATCCTTACAATCTAAAAAAGTAGAATTGATATTACCTTTACTTTACAAAGGTAGACATTGAGGCACAGATAAATTAAGGAATTTGCTCAAAGTTACACATCTAGGAAGTGATAGAGTCTGAAACCATTCTCTTAGGCTACACAATACTGATTTTCAGAAAGTAAAATCAGTTTGTGGAAAAATAATTCCACTCCCAAAACACTGGAAATCACTTTCTTTTACTGAGAATGTTCAAAGAGTTTCCAGGTTCTGCCCTCCTTGTCTCCACCCTTTGTACTCCAGAGTATACCTTTATAGCCCTCCAGGAGAAGCCCCTACAACTTGAATTCAGTGAGCTTCAACTCTGTTGAAGATTCAAATTTACATGTGAATCAGAAGCACCTGGAAGGTTTCCAGTTACCAGTTTCCACCTTTAGAGTTTCTGGTTCCACTGGTGTAAAGAGAAGGTCCGACACTTTGTATTTCTAACAGCTTCTCAGGTGATGCTGCTGGCAGCGGTCAGGGGACCACATTTTGAAAACCACTGGACTAAGATATAATAGCAACACAGGGCAATCTGGGATGGGTCCCCACCTACCCAGTACTTTGTTTCCAAACCTAAAGGACAGCCACAGTGACAAACTGGTGTATTTATTGGCAGAATAGCTATTGGCAGAACCACCAAGTGGAGAAGATGGCTTGAAAAGGATCGCAGCATAGCTGACGGAGGGAAACTTAATATCTACTTGAAATGGAATTAGGTTGGGTCTTGCCTCTCTATATTAGGAGGGAGGGAAAAAGCTAACCAACAGTAGGGAAAAAATATGGATTTTTTTGCATTGATGAGTTGACTCCTTGGTATCACCAGAAAGTCACTAGTTCTTTGTATTTGCATGGCAGTCTTTCCTGAAAATTTTCAGTTACTGATGGTACGCCAAATGTTAAACTTTCAAAACCTCTGAGAGGCTTCTGGGTGTTGCTTGATTTGTCTTTCAAAAAAGAAATCATTTTGGAGCTTGGTTTTTCTCCTATGTTCTCCAAGAAAGAAAACTTTTCATCGTATTTCATATACTGTGTGTTTCCTGTTACTTTCAAATGGTCCCATTTGAAAGCCTATAAATCGTGTTTTGCAGATCTTAATTTGAAATACTGATGTAAGATTTTTTTCCACTCCATGACTTAAAATTTTATTCCTTCACATCTCTGACTTTATTTCCACATAATTCTGCCTACTGAATGCGTACTGAAAATGCACATCTTTTTCTTTTTAGCTATTTTAGGAATTAAAAAAAAACTTCTATCAGACTATTCATTGTAGATTAAAAAGAGAGTGATTGTTCATTAGAAGCTGCCAACTTCATCCTCTTCAGAAAAGTTTGAACTACAACATTTCAAAATTCATGGGTGGTGAGTGTGGACAGACATTAAAAAGACACAAGACCAGAGTGGGCTACAGAATAAAATCCACACATTATAGAATAATTCTTTATGATGGGTCATAAAGTAACACAATGGATCAAATGCTTTGTCCCACAGTCTTTTTTCACACCCTCCAGGGAAATTGTCCAAATTACTTAAAAACATGGTAAATCCACATGGTTGTCCATCACCTTCCCAAACATTTCTTTCATGGCTTCTAATCTCATGCAGATGTGGCAAGACTGTTGAAGATTGGGCTCGACACACTTGGACCTTGCTTTCAAAGAAAGCAGAATTATAAAATTTTTTTGAATTTCTGCCACCTACTGGCAACTCAAAGTGCTAGAACTAAACACAGGGGAGTAACACTTCCTGTTGGAGGCTGGTTATGGTCTTGGTGTGGAGGATATTTAATGAGCACATACTTCAGCTGATCTTCTGTACATGTCACTGATTTAGAGAGAAAACAGGGTGGATTGAATTATTTGGGAGCTTGCTTCCAGGGCCTAGGGCAACCCATAACCATCTCTGCCTGGTGGACCCAATTACAAAGCAAACTTGGCATTCTTGGATTCCCTTCCCTTTGTGGTGTAGCCCTCATCATGGCTTCAGGTTGGTCAGTTGGTGCTCAGATGATGCTGTTGCTTATCCCTGGTAACTAGCCCCCAGTGGCAAGGCTGGCACATGTCTAGGTGTAATTCTAGAAGGCAGATAGTGTGTGTTTGTGGACTGTGCAAAATGGACCTGAATATTGACTTGTATGGCATCTGGAATACATTCTGGAAAGTTCTTACAGGGAGAAGGCATAATGGTATGGGATTGCTACCCTGGTGCGTAGGAGCCGGGAGAGTGAGGGAAGATCTTTCAGCTTGAATTACAACCTAGTTTCTGATGCTGATTTTGACAACTTTAATTTCAGCTAGGTTTTGGGAAATTTTCTTCAAATCCGTCCTCTAACAAAATAACATACAAGCGGCACCATCTTGGTCTTAACCTTGTAACTCTTCTGGTTCTGTTTTGTCATTTCCTAGGTGTGCCAAACTTCAAAGGATTCATTTCATTCCAAGGGGCAACCAGAGAGGGATCAAAGATTCTACTTCATTTTGCAAAGCTGGAGTGTTTATTACACTGAGTCAATCTCCCTTTGAAGATTGGTATCTGTGGGTGTGAAATCTGAGTCCCAGAAAAGGCAGGTTGGGGGGCAGCCATCAGACAGGAGGGTGTCATTTATACCAAGCAGAGTCAGGGATGCTGGAGAAAATAAAAAAGTTGAAGGTATGTCGGACATATGGCAAAAGGGGATGACCATCTGGAAAAGTGGATATTGTAACGGAGCAGGCAACCATCAAAAAAAGGGAACTGAAATTTTAAAAGCGATTAAAGGCCAAGAAATACATTGAGTGATATACCAGTGAGCATGCTTGAAAAATAATGGCTGTGACGGTGGAAGTCCCAGCTCTCCAGACCAGTCATATTAGATTTCTTTCAGTTCTGCGAGCTTGGTGAGCTTTGTCTAGCTGCTGTGCTGTCTCTGATCTCTCGGCATTTTCTTTTTACTAAACCAAGTCTTCCTTACTTATTGCTCAGATCTCAGCGTCAGTCTCTCTTCCTCTGAAAGTCCAGGAAGTCTCTTCTCCACCTGAGTGAGTGGCTCCCGCTCTGATAGAAGAGTACTTCTTTCTCCATAAGACCCACTGTGCTATACTGTGCTTAGTCACTCAGTTGTGTCCAATTCTTTATGACCCTGTGGACTGCAGCCCACCAGGTTCCCCTGTCCATAAGGATTCTCCAGGCAAGAATACTGGAGTGGGTTGTCATGCCCTCTTCCATGGGGTCTTCCCAACCGAGGGATCGAACCAAGGTCTCCCACATTGCAGGCAAGTTCTTTACCGACTGAGCCACCAGGGAAGCCCAAGAATACTGGAGTGGGTAGCCTATCCCTTCTCCAGGGGATCTTCCCAACCTAGGAATCGAACCTGGTCTCCTGCATTGCAGGCAGATTCTTTACCAGCTGAGCTACCAGGAAAGCCCATAAGACCCACACGTCTTCTTATTATTGGAGATGTTTCTTTCCTGAGATCTCTGTGTCAGTCCTGAGAGAATCTTGTCTGTCTTGCTTCCATCACCTCTACAACCTCAGTACCTGGCATGATACTCTAGACATGATATGTTATTAATTCTCATTTCTGAAATTGACACATAAATGGAAACCATTTGAGAAGGCCAGTAGAGCCTCTTGAAAGAACATTTTGAAAGAACATTGGAAATTTGCCATTTCTGGTACAACTCCATTCCTGTTGAGTGAGTAGAGATAGAAACTGACATCGTGTTGGTGCCTCATCGAGTATAGCCACAGTGGAAGCTGAGGGGCAAAGACACTGGTGATTTTAACAAATCACAAGTGTTCTCTCTTCTTTTGGGCTGGAACAAGGACCTTCCTTCAAATAAGGCAAACTCGATGGTTTTCTTCATGTATGTTTGGAAATGGGTGAAATCAGATCTTACTGTACAAAACAGACTTAGAGTGATCACCAGTGTCTGCTCCAGAATATGTACCAGGGAACGGTGAGCCCATCAGCATCTCAGCATCATAACCCCTCTCTTCATCATTGTCCCAGCCCCAGCAAAGGGGCCAAAGACCTGCCTAAAAGGGACTGCTGGTGAACTTTCTATTTTACAGCAGTTAATCCTCAACTGGCTTGACTTTCCTTCTCAGTATTTTGCTTTTGCTCACCATTGTCCCAAGCCTTACCTCCTCTCTCCTATCTGTTCCACTTTGGTGTCCAACTGCATCAGTTTCTCCAACTTTTTTCCCTGCTTCCTTCCCCAACTCCTGTAGATTCTCATCCCCCATACTCTGCATGAGACTGTATCATTCTTGACATACTCACCTTTGTGTTCACAGATCAGATGCAACTTCACTCATTCAAGGAACATTTATCAAGTGTCTACAATGTGCCGGGCACTATTCAAGTGCCAGGTACACCTGCTGGAGGCTGAAAAATGCTTCTACATACTAAATCCCACACCCTAACTAATTCTTTAGTTAGTCATAAAGAATTTATGGCTGTTATTTGTATAATGAAAGGATGACTACAGATGCAATTAAATTGAGAATCTTGAGATGCAATCACCCATGTCCTTGAAAGAGGGAGACAGTGGAAGATGGCAAGCTGGAAGAGGCATGGAACAGACTATCTCCTAGTGACCCTGGAGAGAATAAGGCCCCCATTTTGGATTTTTGACCACCAGAACTATTAAAGAATAAATTTCTATTGTCTTAAGCCAAATAATGGTAGTAATTTTTTACAGTAGCGTCAAAAAGCTGGTTTCTTCTTAGACTTCCCAAGGCCATTCCTGTGAGTTCCCATAGCACTGCACATTCTCTGCATCAAACAACTTAGCATACTGTATATTTAATGCAGTGTTTCCATGTCCTCCACTAGACTACAAACTCCTTGAAAGCAGGGACTGGTACCTTATTCATCTTCGTATATCCCCAGCAGTTTGTATGGCAGATAGTAGGTGTTCCATAAATTTTTGTTGAGTGAATGAATAAATTATCATAGAACATCATAGTGTTATTTACTTTTTTCATAAGGGCTTCACAGGTAGCTCAATGATAAAGGATCTGCCTGCAAATGCAAAGAGATGTGGTTCAACCCCTGGGGCAGAAAGAGCCCCTGGAGAAGGAAATGGCAACCCACTCCAGTTTTCTTGCCTGGAGAAAATCATGGACAGAAGAGCCTGGAGAGCTAGTGTCCATAAGGTAGCAAAGAGTCAGACGTGACTAATGGACTGAGCATGCACACACACACTCTTCTTGAAAGTGAAAGCATTCTCTCTCCAATCAGACTGTGAGAAACCATAGCTTTGTGTCATTTATGGTGCAAAGCACAGGATGGTGCAGTTCCCAGCTGAGGGATGGCGCAGGTTTCATATCTCATGATTAGGAAAACCTGCCTGCTTATTCACTGCAACAGGACACCTTAAACAATTAATGATGTCTGTCATGGATGTGACAGTAAGAAGGGTGATATGTGGACAGATACTTTGCCACCCTGACCCAGATTTTGTCCCATAGATAAGATCTCTTTCATCTAAACGTGAAACAAATGATGCTCCTGCCCTCCAGAATCTTAGAACTGAAATCTGGCATCTATAATTCATCCATGGTGGTACTGGCTTCTCATATTCTCAGTTCCCGCTGTGAAAATTGACCAGGGTGTGTGCCTTTCTTTCATTCAACATTTCCCAAGCAGACTCTGTTCTCAGCACTGCGGCTGTACGGTTCCTGCTCTCAGAGAGGGTGAAGAAAAGCATGTCTTAGGGTGGTCCAGTTCAGAAGGATGAAAGGGGCCAGAATGTCAAGATATGAAGGTATAGTGGTATCATGGAGGAGCAAATGTCTCAGGAGAAAGGAAAGACTGAAACCTGTAAGCGAAGACCTTAAATGAACCCTGGGAACTGACTGTTGAGGCGCTGGCTGAGGGAGGGGGACGTCTTGCCCACTGTGGCTCGGGAGGAAGTGTGTGTGACTCAGTGGCTCTCCTCCACCTTCAGCTCCAGGTCCCAGAGGAGGCCTGGGCTGTCTGGCTGATTTTGGAGTGAGCCTGGTAGAAATTTAGCATTTCGGTCACTCCCTGTCCCCTGAGCAGAGCTCCCGGAAGCAGGATCAATAGGGAAACATTGTCAGCAGCTAGAGGATGCTATAAATCTTTTCAACCCTGAACAGAGCCATTTGGGAACCAACTGGCAGAGGTTCCTGGGAGGGGGGGGGGCGGTGCTAAGGCAAAGCTTTGGGGTTCCATTCTAATGAGCACTTCTGCTGTTTAAAGCTGTGCTGTTGGAGGGTGAGGGTGGGGAGCTGGTGTGGGTGATTCTCTACTCAGACCATGGGGTGAAAACTGATGCCTTAACAGACTGTTATAAAAATGCCCTTTGTGTTCAGCAGGTATTTGCCAAGAACATAATGTGCATACGTTAAGGCCCTAGGCACTACCACAAAGGTAAATGCTCTGTGCTATGATCTGGACATTTGAGTCCCCCCAGATTCATACACTGAAGTCCTAATGCCCAATGGAATTGTATTAGGGGGTGAGGTTTTGGGGAGGTGATAGATTGATTTGAGGGAAGAGATTAGGCTAATGCCCTTATAAGAGACTTAAGTGAGCTCCCTCACTCTTTCCATTATGTGAGGACAACATGAGAAGTCTGTGGTCCCCAGAGGACCCTCACCTGACCCTCTGGCACTCTGATCTTGGACTTCCAGCCCCCAGAACATGAGAAATAGATTCCTGTGGTTTATAAGCTTCCTAGTCAGTAGTGTTCGTTATAGCAGCCCAAACCAACCTTATACACCACCCGGCTGATGTTGTAGAGAGCACTCAGACCATGGAGCAAAAATTACCTGTGGTGAAGCTTAGCCTGCACCTCAAAAGCTGTGTGATCTCAGGCAAGTCCCATCACTGCTCTGAGCTTCAGTTTTGTCATCTGTAAAATGAGGACAATAATAGTACCTACTAATGTCAACCCACTCCAGTAGTCTTGCCTGGAAAATCCCTTGAATGGAAGAGCCTGGTAGGCTACATACAGTCCATGGGGTTGAAAAGAGTCGGACACAACTGAGTGACTTCACTATTAGGTAATAATAGTATAGATGTGAGAGTTGGACCATAAAGAAGGCTGAACGCCGAAGAATTGATGCTTTTGAACTGTGGGGTTGGAGAAGACTCTTGAGAGTCCCTTGGGCTGTAAGGAGATCAAACCAGTCAATCCCAAAAGTATTCATTGGAAGGACTGATTCTGGAGCTGAAGTTCCAATCCTTTGGCCACCTGAATCAAAGAGCTGACTTTAGAAAAGACCTTGATGTTGGGAAAGATTGAAGGCAGGAGGAGAAGGGGACCACAGAGGATGAGATGGTTGGATGGTATCACCGGCTCAACAGACATGAGTTTGAGCAAGCTCTGGGAGATGGTGAAGTACTGGGAAGCCTGGCGTGCTGCAGTCTGTGGGATCGCAAAGAGTCAGACACGACTGAGCAACTGAACAATAGTACCTACATCACTAACTGTGCTTTAGGTGGGGAGGGGATTTAGCCAAGTACTTGGAAAATAAGTAATGTTAGTTACAAAGAACTTTGGCAGGAGGTGGGGCAGGGGCTGGGAGACAGGAGTTTAAGGCTTGTCCTGGAGGCCAAGAGTAGGTTGAGGAACAAAAAGAACCAAGCTTTGCCTGGAGGACCGTCTTAGAGGCTGAGAGTTGGTCCACTTATGTTAAGATTGGGAAGCAGTGGGTGGGGTTAATATCTGCTGCTCCTTGTTCAGTTTTTAGGAGACACTGGGCTAGAGTGAGCCAGACAGCCTGCTCAGTCCTGATGGTACAGAGATGACCAAGAATTTCTGGATGTATCTTAATTTTCATAAGAACAAGGACCATGTCTGAGATCTAGCACCAGATAGAGTTAGGTAGAGTTAGGTTAGTAGATATTGGATAATTATTTTTTACTGAGAAAAGCAGGTGTTTAATAATGATTTTAATGCAATAATAAAATTAATACCTATCAGAAACCATGCACTGCCTGATGGTTCTCCCAAACCTGGCAGTGCTGGATACCACTTCCCACCCCTCCCCACCAGCCATGAGTTAGGGCCTGTATCCCTCATCTCCACTCATACTTGACACTATCCAGTTTTCCAATTATTGTCAGTTTAAAATGTGTAAAGTGATAGCCCATTTTTTTTTTATTCTGATTTTTCTGATTACTAATACATTCAAGCAAAACTTCAAATGCTTGCTATTACTTTGGATTTTCTCTCCTGGAAATTGCCTGTTCTTGTCCTTTGCCCAGTTCTGCTCCTGGGCATCTATTGCAAATAGATTCTCAAATGTGAAGAGCGGTACACAAGAGCAGTCATTGCTGTTTTTTGCGGTGGCTGGGAATCAGAGCAAGTGTGAATTCACACTTCACTGGGAGAGCTCATTGTTGAAGGTGGGAAAAGGTTATACTGAAGTACTCCATAGCAATTCTAAGGGAATAACTGGATGCATCGGTTGCAGCACAGACAATTCTTAAAAACATAGAGTTGGGTGATAAGAGAAAACAAAATGAGATCTAATGAACAATGCTGTTTGTAGGTAAATTACAAATCCACACACTCAGAAAACACCCATAAGTGTGTGAGTGAATGTGTGTGTATTTTCTAAAGAACATATTAAACATATAAGAGTCGTTTTAGGGGGTGCAGGATGGCAGGGAATAGGGTGAAGAACCAGGATCAAAGAGAATAAAGAAAATGGTGATGATAATATGTCAAGAATTGAAGAGTTAGGTATTTTGATCCTATGCAACTGAGATCTAATGATAATAAAATTTGTAAATCATTACCACACAGATAATGCTTTGTATTTCTATGACTCTTTGAATCTTTCAAACTGTTTCACAGCTCTTTTATTTGATCTTGATAACAAGCAGCTCCATGGGGAGACATTCCTCTCCCCAAGGTAAAGAGAAGGAAATCAAGACCTGGAGAGATTGTACTTCAGAAGACTCTAGGACCCAGAGACTCCCATACTGAACCTGCCTTCTTTCTTCTACAATGGATTGGTCAAATGCTATCACTGGGCTCCCTGAAGGCTGGTGGAATCTGAACCAAACCCTTCATTTCTCTTTCTTCACATCCCTTCCTGCCGGGTGAAAACCCAGGTGCCTTAGCAAGCTTCCCACTTCCCTCCTACATCTCAGCTATTAAGGCTGCTTCACACATCGGGCTCCCATTGACCCTGGCTCTCTCCCTAATTGAACCCAAAGACTAAAACATCCTTTACAATAAGCACTTCTTTGTAATAGACAGATTTCCTGGACCCATAAAACAGCTTTTAGAAAGGGCGAGCTGTATTTAAGGAAGACATTAATATAGTGCCACAAAATGAGGTTTGCTGACATATGACTCTCTGAATAATTTACTTTAAATAAATTAACACTGGAATTTACATTTACCTTTGAAAGTCCAATTTACTGGAGACAGTGTGGATGTGCTCCCTGGAGAATGGGAATAACGAAAAACATCAGCTTTTGTTTGACTGCCTTGCTAAGAACCATAATAACAAAATGGCTACTTTTTCCAGAGAAATCTCCCTCCAGTCAACCCTCACTCAGACCATCCACGAAGGGGCTCCACATATTCCCAGGATCCTTCTGTTGGCCAACAATGTGAGTTTAGCACTCAGATGGGGATGGGGGATATAGGATAGCATGGAGGAAAGAAAACCCAGTAGAATTGAAAAGTTAATAATCATAATAACAATATAGCTAAAAGTCATTACTAAAGTATTTGCATATATTATCTCATTTAATCCTAGTAAAAACTCCATAAAGTAGGACCTCATATTAATCCCTTTTCACAGACAGGAAAACTATGACTTAACTAGTTATGGCAGTGGTGGTTTAATCACTAAGTCACGTTGGACTTTTGGGACCCCGTGAACTTTAGTCTACAAGGCTCCTCTGTCCATAGGATTTCCCAGGCAAGAATACTGGAGTGGATTGCCATTTCCTCCTCCAGGGGATCTTCCTGACCCAGGGATCCAACCTGCATCTCCTGCATTGCAGGCAGTTTCCTGCATTGAAGGCAGATTCTTTGCCATTGAGCCACCAGGGAAAGCCTTTAACTAGTTAACTTGCTCACAATTCCATAGCTAATAAGTAGTGGGCCTAGTATTCAAATGTAAGGAGTCTTAAGTCAGAGTCCACACTTAGATTTTTCTTTTAAACTATTATCAAATTATCAATCATCTAAGTATTCATGATCATTATAAAAATGGGGGGAAAAGAAAAATATATAAAGGAATAGAAAAAAATCACTAACACCTTCTCTTAGTACCTAGCATTAATTTATTGCTCAAGATACTCAGGACTGATTATTTGGGCATATTCTCTTCTTATGAGATTTCATTGCTGTTTTTCAGGGACAGAGAATAATTCCCCGTGCTTTAGGGGCAGGGCTGGGAAGGGCAGTCTGTTGAACAAGTAGAAAGGGAAAACAGGGACCTTTTGGCCCGTTAAAATGAGTGCATGATTTGTCGGTCCTTTCCAAGTGGCAGCTGACCAAAGAGGCTGATGGGCATAGCAGGCATCTCGGGCACATGTGGTTCCAGCATATGGAACTGCAGCGCTGCCCTGACCTGTAATGACGTCCCCATCATTGCTCAGGGCATGGAACACAGTCCTGGTCCGTGTGAGAACCAGGGGCAAGGAAGCCGCCTGAATCCCCGGCCTGGAGACGGTATCCCCAATGGCAGATTTATCCTTAGTGGTCACAAACAACCTCCAGCCAGCCCTTTGCAGGCTGTGCCAGAGCGCTCCATCTCTTAACGGGGTACACACTCAGACATACAGAATCCAACAGCGGAGCCTGAGGCTGAAGAACCTGAGCTTTGAAATCAGAGCTGGGGTCAAATTCTGGCTTTTGCCACATTTGAACTGCATGAATCCTGGCGGATTCTGCCACCTACTAAATTTTCATTTTCTCAATTATAAAATTAGGCAGCAGAGTGCTGTGACAGTGCGGCGTGTGGGCACCAGAATCAGGCTCGACATGCCGAAGCCTGGTTCCGTTGCTTACCAGCTGGGTGATGGTGGGAAAGCTGTGTAGCCTCTCTGGGTCCCCATTTTCTTATAAAATAAATAGGGGAAATGATATGGGTGAGGATGAATTGAGATATTACATGTGAAGAGCCCAGTATAAATACTTGGAAAATATTATTTTGTTACTATTAAAATGGGGTGATTAGAGTATTTAATTCATATTTTTGAGGATTAATTGAAATAATATACAATACTTTATTTTTTTATTTTAATCTTTTCCATGTATTTTTATTAGTTGGAGGCTAATTACTTTACAATATTGTAGTGGTTTTTGCCATACATTGACATGAATCAGCTATGGATTTACATGTGTTCCCCATCCCGATGCCCCCTCCCGCCTCCCTCCCTCCCCATCCCATCCCTCTGGGTCTTCCCAGTGCACCAGCCCTGAGCACTTGTCTCATGCATCCAACCTGGGCTGGTGATCTGTTTCACCCTTGATAGTATACTTGTTTCAATGCTATTCTCTCTGAACATCCCACCCTCGCCTTCTCCCACAGAGTCCAAAAGTCTGTTCTGTACATCTGTGTCTCTTTTTCTGTTTTGCATATAAGGTTATCATTACCATCTTTTTAAATTCCATGTATATGTGTTAGTATACTGTATTGGTCTTTATCTTTCTGGCATACTTCACTCTGTATAATGGGCTCCAGTTTCATCCATCTCATTAGAACTGATTCAAACGAATTCTTTTCAATGGCTGAGTAATATTCCATTGTGTATATGTACCACAGCTTCCTTATCCATTCATTTGCTGATGGGCATCTAGGTTGCTTCCATGTCCTGGCTATTATAAACAGTGCTGCGATGAACATTGGGGTGCATGTGTCTCTTTCAGATCTGGTTTCCTTGGTGTGTATGCCCAGGAGTGGGATTGCTGGGTCATATGGCAGTTCTATTTTCCAGTTTTTTAAGGAATCTCCACACTGTTCTCCATAGCGGCTGTACTAGTTTGCATTCCCACCAACAGTGTAAGAGGGTTCCCTTTTCTCCACACCCTCTCCAGCATTTATTGCTTGTAGACTTTTGGATAGCAGCCATTCTTACTGGCGTGTAATGGTACCTCACTGAGGTTTTGATTTGCATTTCTTTGATAATGAGTGATGTTGAGCATCTTTTCATGTGTTTGTTAGACCTCTGTATGTCTTCTTTAGAGAAATGTCTGTTTAGATCTTTGGCCCATTTTTTGATTGGGTCATTTATTTTTCTGGAATTGAGCTGCAGGAGTTGCTTGTATGAAATAATATACAATACTTTAAAAAATGTATGCTGTTGGAAGTTCAACTGCTTGCCTCAAACACCTTAAAGTCATCCTGAGTTCCTTTTTTCTCCTCCTAAAATCACTCTAACAGCAAATGTTGTCAGCTCTACTGTCAAAAATGTCCAAACTCCAGCCTCTCCTCATCTTCTTCCCTATTATATCCAAGTCCAAACCACCATTACTCTCACCAGGATGATTTCCACTGCAGCCCTCTAACTAGTTTTTTGACTTGTGTGCTTGTCCCCATACAGATAGTCTCAATCCAGCAACATCTGGTTTAAGATTTTTAATTTTTTAATTAGTTTTTTTAAATTGAGATATAATTGACATACAACATATATTAGTTTTAGGCCTATACCATAATGATTCTATACATGTACATGGTGTGAAATGATCAACACAATAGGTCTGGTTAACTTCTATAGCTTTTAAAAATTTTTTATTTTGAAATACTGACTTTCAGAAAAATTCCAAAGCTAGTCCAGAGAATTCATGTGTATCTTTTACTTAACATCCCCTAATGTTAATGACTTACATGTTAATACAATGACAAAACTAGGACATTAACACTATTAACTACAGTTTGCATTAAAATTTCACCATTTTTTATTAAGTACAGTTAACTATTAACTACAGTTAGCTCTTAGGTACAGTTTGTATTCAAATTTCGCCATTTTCCCTGTTTTTAAATTTTTTTCCTCTTTCTGGCTGTAGTCCTGGATCCACGTTTCTTGAAGTTGTTATTTCTCAGTCTCCTCCTATTGATGACAATTTCTGTTTTTTCTCTGAGTTTAATCATCTTTGAATGAGTACTGGTCTGTCATTTTGTAGAACATCTATCGACATGAGTTTTTCTGGTATGTTCTCATGACAAAGCTGGAATCATGCATTTGTAGCAAGCACATTGCAGAAGTGATGGTATATTTTCCACGCAACATCCTGGGGCTTCATATTATCAACACCTCGTTAGTGATGCTAGCCTTAACTCCTTAATTTCAAAGTGCCCCATGCTGGGTTTCTCCACTACAAAGTTACTTTGGTTTCCTTTGTAATTGGTTGATATTTTGGAGGAGGTTCTTTAAAACTGTGCTAATATTCTATTCTTTTCAAATTTTCACCCTCCAATTTTAGCATTCATTGGTGGAACTTGCCTGCAAAAACTATTATTTTGGTCTTCTCATGTTGATTTTGTATTTGCTTCATTCATTCTACACTTCTTAATTTGACTATTTCTGTCCCTTCTCCCCCATTTATTAATTTGTTCAATTATGTGTTTATATTATTTTTATTTTATCCAATGGATTAAATCAAATGCTATTATTATTTATTTTGCTGTTCAAATTGCCCTAGAGTTGGCCTTCAAGTCAAGACCCATCCCCTTTCAACATGCACCTAATTTTCTTCAGATACTTCCTTCATTTCTGGCAACAGAAAACATCCCATCTTGCATTTTTCCTGCCCTAACTCTTGAAATAACAACCTCTGTAAGGAGTTCTGGTGTCTTCTATTGGGAAAATAGCCTTTAGAAGCCAAGATCTGGGTGCTAGGTCTATCTGTTGGTATGGGGGTGTATTTGCTCCTGGGGACCCCTCCACAGACAGAACTACTCATATGTGTGGACATTAACCCGCATATAGCAGGCTTCAGAATATGTCAGCTCAAGTCATTCCTTTGCTCAAAACTTTGCTTGACTTCTCATTCCACTCACCCCACACAATGGCTTACAAAACTCTCTTCAGTCTATGCTCCCACTTTTTCTCCGACCTGATTTCTTTCTGTTTTGTCTCACCCTAGTCATACCAGTTTCTTTGCTGTTCCTCCGGAGCAAAGCATATTCTCACCACAGGGCCTTTTGCCAGATTCCACCAACTAGAAGTCTCCTCACCCAAATGACTCTCTCCTGTAAATTAGACCTTTGTTAAGGTGTCTCCTTATGTAGATCATATTCCCTACCACCCCATATAAAAGAATACATTCTCCTCTCTCTACTCCAACATTCCCTATACTCCTTACCTTGTTTAAATTTTTTCCCTAAACTTAGCATCTAACATTTGCATCATTTCCTCCTACAAATCAATATCTAACATATTATAATTTCACTAGTTTACTGTGGTTTTTGCTTGTCTGTCTGTTAAAATGAAAGCTATGCTGTTTTGTTCACTCCGAAGGACTGATGCTGAAGCTGAAACTCCAATACTTTGGCCACCTCATGCAAAGAGTTGACTCATTAGAAAAGACCCTGATGCTGGGAGGGATTGGGGGCAGGAGGAGAAGGGGATGACAGAGGATGAGATGGCTGGATGGCATCACTGACTCGATGGACATGAGTTTGAGTAAACTCCGGGAGTTGGTGATGGACAGGGAGGCCTGGCGTGCTGCAATTCATGGGGTCACGAAGAGTCAGACACGACTGAGCTACTGAACTGAACTGAACTGAACATCCCTATTACATCCCTAGAAGAATGCTTAGCTCATAGTGTTGTTGTCATTGTTGTTCAGTTGCTAAGTTGTGTTAGACTCTTTGCAACCCCATGGATGACAGTACGCCAGGCCTCCCTGTCCTTCACTGTCTCCTGGAGTCTGCTCAAACTCATGTCCATCGAGTCAGTGATGCCATCCAACCATCTCATTCTCTGTCACCCCCTTCTCCTCCTGCCCTCAATCTTTCCCATGATCAGGGTCTTTTCCAATGAGTGACTCTTCACATCAGGTGCCCAAAGTATTGGTCATAGCGGGCACTCAATAATGACTGAATGAATGAATGAATGGTTAAGAATATGAGCTTTGGAATCAGAAAAAAAAAAAAGTCTGTACATCAAGTCCCACCCCCACTATCGAAACCAGCTGAGGGAAACTGGGCACATTTCATAAGTGCTCTATTCTTTAGCTCTATCATCTTGAGAAAATAATACTTAGCTCATAAAGGGTTGTTGTGAGAATTAAATAAGCTAATGAGAAGCCATCTTTATTGAATGAATGAATGTGGTAAGTGCTTCACAAGTAATATTCAATAAGTGGTAGCTATTAACAGCATCAGCAACAGCAACATCTAATAAAAGAATCTATTTTGATCACACAACTAAGTTCACCATAGATTCCTTCCCTATCCCATATCCCATGTGAGGGACCATTTTGGCAAGTTTTCTCTAACTGAGGGGCTTCAAAGGCAAGTGCTTCGTCCCGCCTCCTGCAGCTGTCCACATGAGTGTTTTTCCAGAGGGTCTGAGACCACTGGGACATTGTCCAGAGCTCTAAGGCATGTTTTAATGTGTTGGACTGTGCGAGGAAACCCAAAAGGTGTAACTAATTTGTTCAGCAGAAATATAAAACAGGCCCCTTCTTCTTACATCTGGAAGGAACCAGCAGGAGAAACAAAGAGAGACCCAAAGTTTGTCAGGATGATGCCCAGGTCCCCTCAAAGGAACAGCTTCCCCGTGTGACCCTCCAGCAGAGGGACTAGGCTGAGTTGAGGAATACTAACAACCCTCCGTCCCCCACACGACTCTACCCCCAGCATGAATTTCCTACCCTGACCGCCAGCCAGTCTTTCGGGGTCTTTGAGGGCAGCTGAGAACCCGGAGGGGTTTGGAGTTTTCTGCTGTTCTGGAGGCCAGGGCTGTCCAGGGCGCCTGCCAGACAGGTATCCAACCAGGCTTCCCTGCAGGCCTCGGTTCGCTTCCTTCTTCCTGACACTGACACAAGGAGAGTGTTTCCATCCTCCGCGTGGTGCCTCACGCGGTTTCCCAGTCTAATGCTGAAACATTTATACAGGCTCGGCCACAGCAGCTGTGTGCCGGGAAATGGGCCCAGACACCCGGAGGCCTCCCAGCCATCCAACCTCAGGAAATAAGAAAGCTGGCTCCTCGCCACCCTGTGTTGGTCAGTCTCGTTCGGGCCTTAGAAACGTGGATTGAAGCCTGGGTGGCGTCTGGACTCGGCCTTTGAAGGAGGGGCTGTGGTCGACCCTAGGAGTGTGGAAGCAAAGTTGTTTCTTTTAAATGTGTCTAGAAGATTTCAGGCGATGAGAGGAGACGGGAGGGAACGTGTGGCTAATTTCCTCGAGCAGTGGTAGAAAGGGGTGTGAACAGACCTCAGAGGCCCAGAGCTCCCCTCCCACTCAGCCACTCTGTTAGCAGCACTGGGGTCTAACACAAATAAACTATCATGAGGATCAAATGAAGTCATGTATATAAAAGCTCTTTATAAAGTACTGTGTGACTGCAAGGATCCATCAGGGCTTCTCTCCTGTCTCTGCTGCTGCTGCTAAGTCGCTTCAGTCGTGTCCGACTCTGTGTGACCCCATAGACGGCAGCCCACCAGGCTCCCCTGTCCCTGGGATTCTCCGGGCAAGAACACTGGAGTGGGTTGCCATTTCCTTCTCCAATGCATGAAAGTGAAAAACGAAAGTGAAGACACTCAGTCGTGTCCGACTCTTAGAGACCCCATGGACTGCAGCCTACCAGGCTCCTCCGTCCATGGGATTTTCCAGGCAAGAGTACTGTCTCTAATATATTCTAATTTGCCTGCTTTATTGTGTCTCTTTCTTTCTCCATCTCTCTGCACATATGCACACATGCTTAACTACCCCATTTGCCCAGTTGGGTTCTAAAATGGGTTATTCAGGAGAATTCATCAATTCAGGATTAAATGGTTAAACATACAGTGAGGTGCCAGACATCCTGAAAGCACAGTTCTGCTTTGGAGTTTTGCCTTCTAGCTGGGCAACCTCTGGGAGGTTACTTAACCTCTCTGTGCCTGTGTTTCCTCAGCTTAAAAAGGCGACGATGATGATGATACTAGCTCCTACCTCCACAGAGCTGTTGTGAAGTCTTCAAACCATGTGCAGTGCGCTTAAGTGCCAGTTTTCCTATTGACAAATTAGTGATTTTTCCAAAGCAATGGAAATGTGATCACTTTTGTGCATGTGTGCTCAGCTGCTTTCACTCATGTCCAACTCTGTGCGACCCTACGGACTGTAGCCCGCCAGGCTTCTCTGTCCATGGGCTTCTCCAGGCAAGAATAGTGGAGTCATGCTCTCCTCCAGGTGATCTTCCCAACCCAGGAATTGAATTCGCGTCTCCTGCATCTCCTGCATTGGCAGGTGGGTTCTTTTTAACCACAGGGCCACCAGGCAAGTTGTGATCACTTTTGCTTTATGCTGAAACTACACCAAATGAGTCTGGGTCATTCTGCTTTGGTTCTGAAGTTGTTCTAAGGTCTTGAAAGTGAAAACATTAGTCATTCAGTCATGTCTGACTCTTTGCAACCCCATGGACTGTAGCCCACCAGGCTTTTCTGTCCATGGAATTCTCCAGGCTAGAATACTGGAGTAGGTAGTCATTCCCTTCTCCAAGGGATCTTCCCCACCCAGGTATCAAACCCAGGTCTCCTGCATTGCAGGTGGATTCTTTACCATCTGAGCCATCAGGGACACCCTCTAAGATCTTAAAGGGTCCCAATTAATATGATGAGTATAAATCATCTACTGTGTGAAGTGGGAAGTGAGTTGGTTGTTTGAGCTCCCCTATTACTTAGATTCTGCCTGCCTAAGATGAACCTGGCGGGTCACACTCCGTAATTTTAATCTGAAGTAGAAGGAATAACTAGGGACACAACTGTTGCTGAACTCAAGTCACCAGGCAGTGCCTCCCTTGAATGCCTGAGGCTGACATTCAAAAATCCTGTCATTACTTGCGAGGTGACCTCTTACATAGCTGGGAGCCTTGTTTCAATAAGCACAATTCTATTAGCACAGTTCTTTTCCCAAAACACGTTACCTGAAATACTGGTTCTTTAGAATTTTAATAGATGTTGCATGAAAAACAATCTTATGTTCCACGTCTGGGAAATTTTGTATTAAACAAAAGTAAGCAGGTTCCATTAACCCGAGGACTTCACAGCACCTTTCACATGCTAATTTATGTTGTAAAGCTCCAAGAACGTTCCTCAAACATCCCTGACCCCAAACCTGTTTTGTGGAGTTTATGGGACCTCTGTAAACATTAGCTTGGTAGGATTTAGAATCAAACAGACATGGAAGAGTCAAGTTCCAGCACCATGTCTTGTTACCTGTCATAGTAATTTGTAGGGCAAATTACTACATTTCTCTGAGCTTTTGTTCTCTCATCTATAAAATGAGGATGATATACCTATCTCCTGATTTGTTACATGGATAAACTGTATTTTGGAAAGAAAAGTGATATGTATATGTGGTATATGTATGGGATGAAGATAAAAATTAAAGTTGGTATTTCTAGCCAGTGCGCTCTGATGGTCACAAGATTCTCCCAATCTGTCCACACCTGTGCTGTCCTAGACTAGCCACTAAATGCAGCTATTAAGCACCTAAAATGTCACTAATCTGTAAAGGAAAAATCTGTGCCAAATTCTGAAGACCCAGCACCAAAAAAGAGAAAATATTTCCATTTTTTCCATTAATTACATGTTGAAGGGATATTTATATTTAATGAATTAAATGAAATCTATTAATAAATTTAATTTTACCTGTTTCATTTTACTTTTAAAAATCCTTTTTCTTTTTAAAATATGTCCACTACCCTGCAATTTTAAATCATATAGTGGCTCAGGCTTGCAGTTCATATCATAGTTCTTACGGTCCAGTGGTCGAAGGAATCTCAGAATCCTTCCACTCCCTAATCTTGTTTGTACTGCTGGCCTCATTACTGACACCATGCAGAGCCACTGATCACTTCCAGGCCGCCTGAGCAATTCTTTGAGGGCCTGGCAACCAGGCAGAATTTCCAGGATGTGGACTTGGAAAGAGTTAATGAATTAGCTTAAGAAGATGAAGACATTATGCCTAATAGAGACAGATTTCAAAGTGGGGTTGGGAAAAAGCATTATTTGGTCTGGAGTCCATTATTTTGGTCTGGACTTTGATTTCATAACAACCCCACACTCTGTCAGCCTCTCACAGACAAACTCACACTGCCAACTTAATCACCAATTAAGAGTGTCTGCCCCAACTGGGCCCTTTTTCAGGCCCATTCCGGCCGTGAGTTAAACAAATCTTTGGCCTCAAGGGCTTCAAATAGGTATTTGCCTTGAGACAAAGAGTCTCAGGATCCAATAATGTCAACCTATCCAAAAGGGGCAGCCTTAAAGATGTAATGAATACCTGAATATCTTCCCTGGGCAGTGAACATGGTGAAATGGGAAAAGATCCTGGCACTTCTATGTCTGTTCAAAGACACGTCTTTACACAAACATGATGATTCTATGTGAACATACCTGACTTCCCTTCAGAATATAGAATATATTCTATACTCCCTTCAGAATATAGAATATATATATAGAATATAAAATATAGCTCCATGTTTCCAATAAGGATACACATGTGATTTTTCTTTGTGTTACCATCTGATACAGAACCTTGAACTTGAATGTTCAATTACCTGTGTAAGGAAGTGAAAGAGGGAAGGCATGCAAGAAGGAAGGAAGGAAGGAAGCCAAAAGAGAGAGGAAGGGAAAGAGGATCAAGAACCACAGCCAGTTAGAAAAGTCTTCATCTGAGAGTTCTCACAGTGCCCCAGGCCCCCTGAGCTCTTCAAAAGAAATTAACAATCAACTTTGGGACTTGATCCTATAGTAAGTAATCTGGGTGTCTCCTCAGAGGAGGTGTCTAAGTTGGGTCTGATGACATCAAAAATCCCTTTCTTACAGCTCCACTACACACCCTCTCTAGTTCCTCACCATCACATGACCCACTTATTGTTTCTATTGCCACACAAATAACTGCAGTTAAGTCTTTTTGAGCCACCAGGGAAGCCCTTTTATATTTATACTTTAGCACATTCCACAAAGATCTGAGTAAGTATACCACAGACAATGTTACCTATAATAACAGACCTATGAAAGGAGAATCAAATTTAGAGGAACCAGGAGAAGGCAATGGCACCCCATCCAGTACTCTTGCCTGGAAAATCCCATGGACGGAGGAGCCTGGTGGGCTGCAGTCCATGGGGTTGAGAAGAGTAGGACATGACTGAGCGACTTCACTTTCACTTTCCACTTTTATGCATTGGAGAAGGAAATGGCAACCCACTCCAGCGTTCTTGCCTGGAGAATCCCAGGGATGGGGTCGCACAGAGTCGGACACAACTGAAGTGACTTAGCAGTAGCAGTAGCAGCAGTAGCAGCCATAGAAAAGCAAGGCCAGGTGGAGACAAACCCAAATGCCGGATGGCGCGTCGGCCTGGGCGCTGGAGGGTGGCCTTAGGTTTGGATCTGAGCCCTGGAGGGCAGGTTCCAACTATAGAACTGTTTCTGCCAGGCTTTTCCCTACCAGGCCTTGAGGCCTTTCAGCCTCCTCAAGCCACTTCCCTTCTGTCCCCAGGCCAGCCCCAGAGGACAGGCTGGTCTCCCGGTGCTACACTGCCGTGGACCAGGAGAGGAGGAGGGGCAGGAGATGGAGCAGCAATTAAGAAATACCGATTACTGCCTTAATTGAGCTGAGGGGAAGCGGGGGCCAGCCAGCAGTGTGGTTTGCGCCAACATCCTTCCAATAAGCAGTGTCTGTGTGGGGAGGAAGCCTGGGCCTTCCCCTCACCCATTCTCAGCATTCCCATCAGAAGTCCCGGAAGCCCAGGCCCAGAGCTGCTGGCAGGGCCGGGCTTATGTGGGTGAGATGGACTTTCTCTGCTGCTCACTTCGTGCCAGGCCAGCCTCACCTTCCCCTACCGAGGCCCAGGCCCAAGCACGTCTACTCTTTCCTGTCAGGCTGGGGGGACTGGTTGGCAGTGCTCCCCAAGGACCCAGCTGCACCCCAGAGGAGCCTAATTAAGACCTTCAAGCACAGTGCCCTCGGAGGTGGGCGAGGGTGACCAGAAGGGTCACTCCCGGCAGCTGACTGCAGCTGCCCCTCTGCATCCTATCACGTCTGCCCCAGCCTGGCCCTCCCGGCCCACATCCTGTTAAGAAGGATCTGACCCCCAGCCCACTGCCTGATTAGAGATGATGAGACTATTTTTTAAAACCATTCCTCCCTAATGAGCTCCCACATCCCTGTTTCCAGTCAGAGTCCACACGAGGTTGGAGCTGGGCAGGGCCTGTGTCCTTAGCAGCTGCCTTAGCCCAGAGGCCCTCCGCAGCCTCATTATCACAATTCCCAGAACCGAGGCAGGCCTTTGTCTAGGAGCTTGTAACTTGTTAGTGGCTTGAGGCTGAGTCATTTCTCCTTGGCCTATAGGGGAATGGCCCCCAATCAAGCCTTTCTCTAGCCCTGTCTATACCAACCACGAGGCACCAGAGAAGCTACAAAGGATTTGCTTGCAAGGATCTCATACTTGGGATGGGTAGCTGGTGTTGTTCAGTTGCAAAGTCATATCCGAATCTTTGCAACCCTGTAAACTGCAGCAGGTCAGGCTTCCAGGTCCTTAGATGTACGTATACCTCCAGCCATGATATAATTCATGCTCTGCTGGAAGCGTAACGTTTAGTACGCTCAGTCTAGAATAAGGCATGTTGTTGCTGCTGTTATTCAGCTGCTAAGTCATAACCGACTCTGCAACTCATGCACTGTAGCCCAGCAGGCTCCTCTCTTCATGGTATTCTCCAGACAAGAATATTAGAGTGGGTTGCCATTTCCTCCTCTAGGGGATCTTCCTGACCCAGGGATCAAGCTCACATCTCCTACATCTCCTGCATGGGCAGCAGATTCTTTACCACTGAGCCACCCGGGGAAGGCCATGCCTTGTCCGCTTATCTATAGAGCAGGACAGCACCTACCTCAATGGGTATGTGAGGGTTGCCGAAGTTAATACAAAGAGCACTTGGACTGGTGCCACTCATTTTAAAGGCTCGAGACTGGCATAATCTAGAGCAATCATGTTGAGTCCTTGTTCCTGGTGCAGATAAAATTGGTCTAAATCTTCCCATTCTGTTTCCCTGTAGGATTCCAAGGCCTTCCCTGGATTTCTGCAGATAGCCGCAGACTATGTATCACTGTCACCTCTGAGTTCCTGTGTCAGAGGTGACACAGTGTCTCTGTTTCTATAACATGGACCTAGTGACAAATCTGGTTCTCTTCCTGATGTCCACACAGATGTAAACCCTCTCACACCCTCCCTGGAGGCATTCCTGAGGGTGATCGACTAAACTCAAGAGTCAGGGATCTGAGGGAGATGGAGAAACAACACAGGGCTCTTCACAGGGACCACCAGGCATCTTCCAGTCTTAAAATGCCAGTGACCAGTGATATTCCCATGACCCATTTTTCCATCTCCTCTCTTCTATCTGCAGCTCCAATCTCTCTGCCCTCTCTCAACCTTTGAGAAAACAGAACCCAAACCAAACCAAACACAAATTTTTCTTATTGTCCCCACAGAAAAGCCTAAACATCTCATTCTACAAGGCCTCCTGTTATCCCTTATGATCCCAGCACTTTATAGCCCTCGCCAAAAGCTTTTCAAGATGTTTTCCCACAGACAGGTCCCTCCTTAAGATGAATTCTATGCTCTTCAAATAGTACTATTTTTTCTTTATTGTATTTGTTAAGGTATCATCATGTAAGGCAGGTTGCTATCCTAATTCCTCTAACAAGCACTAGAGCTCATTCATCTGACATAATTCTGGGAACTGAGTCTCCCAACCATGATAGCAGTTTGCCTTCAGATCCCAGCCAGATGTTTCATAAGAACTTTTACCTGAGGTTGAGAGTTAGACTTTTGTAGAATTGGAGTCCACCTGGGAAGTCATTCCCTAAGATCATGGCATCTGGTCCCAGCACTTCACGGCAAATAGGTGGGGGGAAAAGGGGAAAGAGTGACAGACTTTATTTTCTTGGGCTCCAATATCACTGCAGATGGTGACTGCAGCCATGAAATTATAAGACGCTTGCTCCTTAGAAGGAAAACTATGACAAACCTAGACAGCATATTAAAAAGCAGAGATAATACTTTGCCAGCAAAGGCCCGTCTAGTTTAAGCTACGGTTTTTCCAGTAGTCGTGTATGGATGTGATAGTTGGACTATAAAGAAAGCTGAGTGCCCCAGAATTGATGCTTTCTAACTACGGTGTTGGAGAAGACCCTTGAGAGTCCCTTGGACTTCAAGGAGATCCAACCAGTCCATCCTAAAGGAAATCAGTCCTGAATATTCATTGGAAGGACTGATGCTGAATCTGAAACTCCAATACTTTGGCCACCTGATGGGAAGAACTGACTCATTTGAAAAGACCCTGATCCTGGGAAAGATTGTAGGTGGGAGGAGAAGAGAACAGAGGATGAGATAGTTGGATGGTATCATTGACTCAATGGGCATGAGTTTGAGCAAACTCTGGGAGATAATGAATGACAGGGAAGCCTGGCGTGCTGCTGTTCATAGGTTTGCGGAGAGTTGGACACGACATAGTGACTGAACAACAGTTACCCCTCATTTAGTAACTGAAATTTCCCTGTAAAACACCCTTGATTGGTGACCGTGCTCCCTTCTGGGATCCTCCAGGGTCAGGAAAATGATTGCTAGAAAGTTTTTCTTTTGGTTTAATCTATAGCCAACCTACTGCAACTTTTAATGCAACGACATCTGATGTAGCCAAATAAAATGCATTCTATTCTACTTAACAACCTCATGTGAAGGACATCCCCAAGGTTAAGCTCTTTCAGAGCCTCATCTTCCTTTCATTCTTAATAGTACTTGTCACAATTTGCAGTTATGTAATTCTTTATGTACCAGTTGGGACAGAAATCCAGTACTAACTTAACCTGTGAAAGGGGATCTATTGCCCTACCTAACCCAAAAGGCATCTCTAGATCCAGTAAGCTTTTAGGGCTCTTTCTCTGTCTCCTAACTTTTCTGCCTTATTCTTTGTTCCTTTCACTTCTTTGCAAGCAGACTATTTTTTGTCCCCATGGGATGGCAAAAACAGTCACTGTCTCTTCTGGTATTATACCCCTTTACAGACCAAGATCCCTGAGAAAAGAACACAAATATCCTTGCCAGAGGCTTCCACAATTCTGGGTATGATCACAGCCAGGCCCAAACCAATTGCTGAAGACAGGGGTCACTCATCAGCCAGGGGTAGGCCAGGTGCCCACTCTGGGTCCAGTGGATGTACAAGGCCATCACTTCAGGAAATGTTATGCTCCATTATGAAAAGGGTAATGGATCATGTCTCAAAAGAAGAGACCCTGGGCAAGCATTCAGTATGGAATTTTTGTGTTGATACCAACTTCTCCCTTAATTGTATGTGCTATCTTAGTAAGAGCTCCTCTCTGTTTTCTTCATCACTAGTCAGAGAATACAGCTCATTGGTGGACACTCAAATAATTTATTGAATGAATGAATGATTGTTTCATGTGTTTTCTCTTCTTCAGACTAAAGACCTGCTTGCCCTGTTCTTGAAACTGTTCTTCAAATCACTTAGTTTTCAGCATTGCCAGAAGTTACAAGCAAACTGTGGATCAGGACACATGGCTTCCAACCCAACCCCCCATGAATGAGCTCTATGACTCTGGGCAAACCACACTGAGACAGTCTCCTCGTGTGTCAGATGGGGAAATATTCCTGACATCAGTTTTGGAGAAGATTCAATGAGATAATAAAAGTGCCTAGTGGATTACTCCATATGAGATTTAAGGTAAAAATAGTGTAACTGCCAATAGAGCTTCCCCTAGACGTGTTTTCTGTTGATTCTCCAATGAATGCATGAAAATAGGTAGTTAAAGATCTTTTACTTTGAGCTCAAATTCAGTATCTCTGGGAAGCTCCCACCTCCTTTCCTGGTTGTCGACACTGCATTTTTCAAGATCCCAGTGCCTTTGGGAATTCTCAACATTGACGTCGACATCAGAAAGGATGGACAATGCTGACTTCTGGAAGACATAGCAGAGGAAAGGGGGAGCCCACAGAACAAAATACAATTGGCAGGAATACCATTGCATATTTACTGCTTCATTGTCTAATCTGCCACTTTAACCTCTCTACTGTAAATGATGCCTAATTCATATAATGAAAGAAGAGTCTGCAAATCTTAAAAGTATCTGGTTTCTTCTCTGGCCTTGAAGACAAGAACTCTGAATTACTACAGACTCGCCTTTCTATTTAAACATGCTATTACCCTCAAAATAAAACCTAAGTGTCTAAACAACTTATAAAATCCTTCTTGACTTGATCCAAATATCACTCCTACTCTTGTAGAATCTGGTTTCACCTTGGTGAAATACTTGTAGCTCCTCAAACTTGAACTCCTCTCTCGGTTTTTTCTGGGTTTCATTTATCTGTCTGCCAGCCCTTCTCCCTCACAACTTCTTGTTCTCTAGTTCATTTCTTCCAGGAAGTCTTCCTTGGTCACCACCCCAAAGGATATGCTACATGCCGTCCAATATGCTGCCAGAGTGTCCTGTACTTACTGTCTTATCAATGAGGGTAGAGACCTTGTCTATCTTTTTCATTGCTCCATTTTCATTACAAAAAGTGTATGGCACATAGTAGGTGTTCGGGTTTTTTGTTTTGCATTAACATGAAAGAGCTCTCAACTCCAGATGTTAAGAAGGCAGGCATTCCATTAAGAAATAAAATTGGGAACATAACCCATTGTCTTCTCCTCTATCAGCCTTGGTCTTTCCAATGAGGTCATTAAGAGCCATCATTTTCCACCCACATACATGGAATTTGGACAGTGGTTTGTGACATTTGGAAGGGATTTAGAGATCTTGGTGATTATTTAGGTGGATTTGTATCATGTTGCAGGCCCCACAGCATGTCAAGCCTTTGATCAATATAGAGAATGGATGTGGGCCAACAAATCGTGATCCATGCTAGCAAGGGACCCAGAGCATCCTTTCCTTAGGACTAAGACACTTGCAGCTTTCTCCATGTTCCTTTCGACCGTATTCTTGAGGGCTCCCTTTCTCTATAACCAGGACCATGACTTTTTCAGGGATGTTGACAAATACACTCACTGGGGAAATTGTAATCATCCCTAATCTAGCTGGAGCTTTCTGGCCATGAGTCGTAACCTTAATAAGTATAAGTAGATGCCATCTGTCTATCCACCTCCGCACGGCTGCACCAGCCCCTTCTTTATCTGCTCAGGCTGGGCGAGCTGCCAACTTCCTGCTAGGGGCCATTCTTAGAGCAAGGACAGGGCCTTGTGTTACTCATCTGGCCCAGGTCTTGTCCTTCAGACGAGTGAAAGAGCAGCAACAGAACTCATTGATTTGAGGGTACTTCCCAGTCTAATCTACTCTTTGGCAGTTCAAAGACCTGTACCTTTAGAATCATCTCTTCGGATTAGAGTATCATTCTCCTCAAAGGCCCCTGTCAATGTGCTTATCAAGTAGCATTTAAAAAAATTTAAAGTGATAGAAACCATAATTCAAATGTTAGATGTGGTTGTAAATAAGTTCTTGGAGGGTCGTTTTAGCATGCAACAGAGTAAATATTAACGTTGTGGAAATTGCAAATACATACATATGAAAAACGCAATGATGGTGTTTAAGAAATGGCTTCTTGTGTGCTTGAGATAAAATATTCAGTGACCATGTCATGTAAGGATTCAAAAAGTATTCTGTTTTCAACAGCTCATACAGAAGTATAAATGATGTTTTCTGCAAATGAACTTTTGTAAGTCTTAAGTGATTCAGAGGCTCAAAAGTGTCTCCAGTGATAAAAATATTGACTTCAAAGATATTTTTTGAGTAAGTTTGTTTTGTGATAAATGAGAAAAAGAAGCATACTTCTAAATCGATGTAGTATTTTATATGTGATTCACAATATTTAAATGTAATTAAATTAATAGATTATATACAATAAGCATATATTTGGATTATTCCATTTACAAACCTAGAAGCTTATCTGTTTGTGCTGCAAGCAAAATTTTCTTCTTGATTTTCTTGCAGGAAGAAAAGAAAATAACCCCATTTGTGAGACCTATATGCATGCAAATATGATAAATATAAGTAATTCCAAAAAAAGTTCTGATTTTTGGCATTATGGTTATTTTAATTCTTTTTTGAAATATCAAAAACAAAATATTTAAAAAGCTTTTGGGGGCACATTTGTCTCTGATTTTGGTCTGTGTATGTGGGTAGTCTGCTTATTGGCTCCTTGGGTCTATGGTCCAAATATTATCCAATAGCTAAAACCTAGGAGGGATATCATCATGCAGTACAAGCTCAGCCACATAATTGCCCCTTTCAAGCCCGGGGAAGATGCCATATCAAAATTCCATCATTCTCTGTAGGGATTAGGACCCCTTCATCCTGATTCCTGGCCTCCTGCCTACGCAGGGAGTGAGACTATAGCAAAATCTCATTAACCCTCTGATTAGTTTCCAAGGGTAGCGGTAAAATATTATCAAACATTTGATGGCTTAAAACAACAGAAATGCATTTTCTCAGAGTTCTGAAGTTCAGGAGTCTGAAATCAAGGTGTCAGGGGGTTGATTGCTTTCCAAGGCTCTGAGGGAGAATCCATCCCATGCCTCTTTCCTACCTTCTGCCGGCAACCCTAGGCATCCCTTGGCTTGTATGTTGTATTACTCCAGTCTCTGACATTGTATTCACAGGGCTTTCTCCCTCACATGTCTGTCTCAACTCCCCCTCTTTTTTCTCTCATAAGGACACCAGTCATTGGATACAGGTTCCACCCGACAGCCAAGATGATCTCATCTGAAGATCCTTTGTTTAATTATATCTGTGAAGTTGCTTTTCTCTTTTTTTCTTTTTTCTCACCTTGAGAACTAGTTTACTGATACTTAAATATTATCTGGGGATGCAGTGTTAAAGTGTCTGCTCTAGGGTTGAATGTTCTCTGCTTAATATTTTTTTCTATTTAGTAGTTGACATTACATACTAAGTAGTTATAAATATATACTTTAATTTTTAACAGCCAGTGGAAGTTGCTGTTACAGTCTAGAGTTTTTAATAATAACTTATAACTTTCTTTTTATAATTCCTTTTTGAGCCAAACAATGCAATTTCAAAGTTGCTTTTTTCAAATGACATCATCCTCACAGGTCCCAGATCTTAGAATTTGGGCATATCTTTGTGAAGGCAACTACTCTGTTCAGCCCACAACACTCCCTTATTTCCTAAATAGCAAGTATAGTATATATTCTTCAGTCACATGAGCTTTGAAAACAGTTGCATTTCTCTGGGGCTTGACTGCTAGGCAGTACCTTCTTAGTTCATTGATGAGGTCTGAGCAGTTTTCTAGGTAAGACCAAGAAGGAACCACCGTGTATTTCACCCAGGTCTTCTGACACGATTCCTGGTCTGCTCTGGGGACATGGAAATGAGGAGCTGAGAAAGTAGAGTCAACTTAAAAGTAAGACCTCAGGCTGGATTGGGTGACCCTTCTTTGTACTTTTCCTATCATTTATCTCTCTGTACTCTTCAAGAGACCAAGGTCTGAGTGGATAGAGATCAGTTTATTCACTATTGTATCCCTAACTCAGGTGAATATGGAAAAGAATATTTGTTAATGAGAGAATGAACGAGTAAAAAAAGGGAAGTCCTCAGCACACCAAGCCATATATCTGAGAGCTCTCACTGGGGTCTTATCTGCCCACCCACACTCCCTCTCCCTGGGACTTCCAGATCCTCAGGGTGTGGGCACTCCCCAAAGAACTGGTTAAAGCCCCAATCTGTCTTTACTTTTCCATCAGTTTTTTCCTGAGGATGCCATCCAGAAAGCACAAATTTAAATGAGGCCAAGTCAAGAAGGCTGCCAGTTGATGAAGGCCTGGCCTCTCAAAAATAGATACAAATGAGAGAATCCAACAGAAAGTGCCTTTGTAAAACTTCTAACAGAAATAAATTTATGGGGCTTCCCCGGTGGCTCAGTAGTAAAGAATCCACCCACCAATGTAAGAGTCATGAGTTTGATGCTTGACCAGGAAGATCCCACATGCCACGAACGACCAAGCCCATGTGCCACAAGTACTGAGCCCACGTGCTGTGACTACTGAAGCCCTTGTGCCCTAGAGCCCGGCTTCCACAACAGAAGAAGCCGCCACAAATGGAAGCCCATGCCCTGCAACGAAGAGTATACCCTGCTCACTGCAACTAGAGAAATAGCCCTCGAGCAGCAATAAAGACCCAGCATAGTCAAATAAATATATATTTTTTTAATTATAAAAAGAAATAAACATGTGTAATTAAGGATGTGCTGGTGTGTGTAAGTGCATGTGTGGTGTATAGGTTATGTTTCTGTATAACATCAAAACTGGGAGGCCACAGAAGAGATGATGCAGTTCCTAGAAAATCAAACTGGAAGTTCAGGTCTCAGAAGACAGAAATCCTAATGTTAGCATGGACTCCCACTGAGCAATAGTGTGCGCTCTGGAAAAGTGAAGTTCAGGAGGTCTTGACCACCTCCCTCTCCCTTCCCTGACCCTGCTATGAAGGTCTCCCTCTCCCGTCTCCCTGGCCTCCTCCCTCTTCTGTGATCTGTTCTTACAGGGCCCTGATTGGATGTTGCTAATTAGTGACTTCTTCAGTGTGATCTTTGCTAGGTGTACTGAAAGTTTGGTGGGATCGGTTGATGACAGCCCAGAAGAACCAGGGCTAGGGTCAGGGTGGAGGGAGGGGAGGAAATGTTAGTTCCACACACCTGCACCACACCAACTCTGCCAACTTGTAGGGACAGCACCAGGCAGCAATTCTCTCTCTCTCTCTCTCATCTTCTCTCATCTTCTATGTCTAGGCCAACAGTCACTAGTTTCTACTATATATCTTCATGACATTTTTTTCTATAAATACTTCCTCCCTAGCTCCAAAATGTTGAGACAAGTCATACATGACTTGCCTTTCTGCCTCATTTCATTTGGACTCATTCCAGACTGTTGACAGCAATTAAACTATGGCACGTAGCTTTGATCTGTCTTCTTCCCTAGCACCCAGTACAGTTTTGTCTTAATATGTTGTGAAAAAATTAAAAAAAAACAAACACTGGATTGGGTGTCTCTAAGATAAGGGACCTGATGAATTTAAATAAACTGCAATTAAAGTAGGAAGAAAAGAGTATAGTAATTTGAAGCAAGATGGTTCTGGGTTCCATTCAAAAGCAGAAAATATTCTGTGACTTTGGAAAATTATATAAACTGAGGATCAATTTCCTTATCTGTGAATTGTGGTCCTTAACAAGGAACTCACAATGTTGTGGCAGGTCTTATATCAAAAATCACATGGAAAAGGTTAGCCTAAAAATGCCCTGATGTTGACTGAGGTTTCTTTTCATACTAAATGTTGTCTCTAGATGCATTTGTTCCAAATTTCAATAAAAACTATATTCACACCCAGACTTTGTTTCAAATATTTCAGCAGGAGCACATATGACTTTATATATAGGCCTGTGTTGTACACTTGAGACTTGGGCATTTGACTGTATGCAAATTATATCTCAATGAAAAAACATCTACTCTCTTTCCTTCCCAAACTGTGGGATTGTGTTTCCATGCTCTGAAAGGCCCACTGACATCCTATCCTGGCTTCTAGCTGCAGATGTGCCCCAGCTGGAAAGGTGACACTATCTAACCATCTCATCCTCTGCTGCCCACTTCTCCTCCTGCCTTCAATCTTTCCCAGCATCAGGGTCTTTTCCAAGGAGTCAGCTCTTCGCATCAGGCAGCCAAAGTATTGGAGCATCAGTTTCAGCCTCAGTCCTTCCAATGAAAGTTCAGGGTTGATTTCCTTTAGGATTGATTGGTTTGATCTCTTTGTAGTCCAAGGGACTCTCAAGAGTCTTCTCCAGCACCACAATTGGAAAGCATTAATTCTTTAGCACTCAGCCTTATTTATGGTTTGACTCTCATATCCATACATGACTACTGGAAAAACCCTAGCTTTGACTATACAGACATTAGTTGTCAAAGTGATGTCTCTGCTTTTTAATATGTTCCCTAGGTTTGTCATAGCTTTCCTTCTAAGGAGAAAGCTATATATATGAGAGAGAGAGAGAGAAAATCAACTAAACTTTGATATAAATAAATAAATTAAAGTAGATCCTCTGGCCTCAGTCAAGCCTTCAGAGGACTATAGCCCTACTGACATCTTGAATGTTACGTTAAGACAACCCATGGCAGAACTACTCACCTAAGTTCTTTCTGAATTCTTGACCCATAGAAACTATGAAAGATAATAAATGTTAACTGCTGTTTTAAGCCACTAAATCTTGGGGTAATTGGTCACACAAGAATGGATAACTATTCCAAAACAAAATGGAAAAAAGAAAAAGTAGAAATATCACATGAAACACACAGAGGAGTTAGTATCCGGCAATCAATTTACCCATCCTAACAGAGGTTCTTTACAGTTATAGGAGAGAGCCTTGGTGCCCGCTGTGGGGTGGGGCCGAACACAGCAGGATGCAGAGGAGCCTGCCTGAGCTGGAAGGATCCGCTCTGAGCATGTGCTTTCTCCCTGCCCCCCTCCCACCTCTTCTCACTGCTCCAGCATGCCCTTAGTGGGGAACAGTGATCCCACGAGGTGACAGGGAAATAAAAGCCACAGGACCAGCCTCTGGGAAACCTGCTCCAACCTTCTTGCATTGGCTACACAGCACTGAGATCGCCCATATAGGGACTTGATAAAAATCAAGAAGAGGCGCCCCTTCTTCCCTCAGCTGCAGCCCCACTCCAGGGCACTAGCATGAAGAACAAAGCCTGGACTGAATTTCTCCCCTCTGGCCCTCTTGGTTGGCACCCTTCTGCAGGGCACGGCCAAGCTCTAGAGTGATCCCGCCCATTGATGGATACCCGGATGCTGACTCCATTGCCAACCCCCATCCCTGCCCCTCAAGGAGAGAGCTCCCGCCTAGGAGCAGAACTGGAGGCAGGCCCCGCCCACCCTAGAAGCCCAGGAGACGCTCAGAGACAGGGCTGAGCCTCACTGCTGCCTGGGCCCCTGCCAGAACGGGAGCACAGGCTCAGAGGGGCAGGCTTTATTTTTAGCAGGTAATCAGCCCTCATTTTGTTCTTCTCAGGGAAGCCCCGCCCTTGTCTAAATGGCCCGTGTAATTAGCACCTCACCAGCTCTAATTCCCTCCCTAACTGCCTGTAATTATCATCCAGCTGACCTTTGTTCCCTTAATTGCTGTTTGACTCCTGATCCCTGCCATACTCTATGCCTTCTCTCTCTCCTCCCTCCCTTCTGCCCCAGGAGCTATTGTGTTTGGTACAGGATTTGGTTCTTCTAATCCCAGGGAGTCTTGGAATGCCCATATCTTCTGGATAACAACCCTCATTTGCAAAGTGCTGTTTCACACTACTTTCTCCTGCTTGGCTTTGCTGGCTTGTTAGGAATCAGCTTTCGAGTCCTGACAATGGGTATTACTAGCCTCCTCTGACAGAGGAGAAAATGAGATGAATAAATTCCTCCAGGGACTTGGTTGGGCTTCCCTGGTGGCTCAGATGGTAAAGAATCCGCCCATGTTGTGGGAGACCTGGGTTCGATCCCTGGGTTGGGAAGATCCTCTGGAGAAGGGAACCGCTACCCAGCAGGCTACAGTCCATGGGGTCGTGAGGAGTCGGACACAACTGAGCGACTTTTACACAGGGACTTAGTTTTGCAGCCAGTCACTGGTGCAGAGAGACCACACCTGAGCGTTTGACACAGTGGCTTCCCCAGCTGAAGAACTCAAATGTGGCTGCTTCAATGATCCCAATTTCTGACCTATATTCTCTTAGCACTAGGTATGGCCACTTACTTACACTTTATATGTATATAGTTTTTTAAATAATTTTATTCATTTATTTATTTCGGCTGTACTGGGTCTTCGCTGCTGTGGTTGGGCTTTCCTCTAGTTGCGGTGTGCAGGAGGTGCTCTTAGCTGTGGTGCGTGGACCTCTCGTTGCTGTGACTTCTCTTGTTGGAAAGCATGGGCTCTAGTGCTCTCAGCTTCACTAGTTATGACTTGTGGGCTCAGTAGTTGCGACTTCTGGGGTCTAGAGCACCGACTCCACAGTTACGGCACACAGGCTTAGTTGCTCCTTGGCATGTGGGATCTTCCCGGACCAGGTATCAAACCTGTGTCTCCTGCATTGGCAGGTGGATTCTTTACCACTGAGCCACCAGGAAAGCCCCTACACTTGTTTTTAATCTCAACTTCAAGTTTGGCTTCTTGACCTTTGAATTTTCCCACTCGCTCCGCCTAGCTCAGTCTTCCATCAGATGTTTGTATGGTTTGCTCTCTTGCTTCATTCAGAGTGTTGTTCAAATATTCCTGTATTTGAGCCTTCTTTGACTTTATATGAGGACTTCTTTGACCACTGTGATGGACAGACTCTAGATGGAGGTGGCCCTCATGATGCCCACCTTCTGATGTTCGTGTCTCTGTGTAATCCCTCTCCTTAAATGTGGGCAGGACCTATAACAGGTTTCAACTACATAGAATATGACAGTGATGAGACGTCATTCCCGTGATTGTGCTACATTTTCTGAGATGCCATCTTGCTGTCAGACTCACTCTGGAGACTTACTCCCTTGCAGTCTTTGAAGACATGAGCATCTATGTTAGGAGTCCCAGTGTCAAGGACAGAGAGCACCTTCTGTGAGTTGACCTCCAATCAATATCCAGCAAGGAACTAGTACCCTCAGTTCTAGAACAGCAAGGAAATTAATTCAGCCAACAACAACCAGTGTGAGTTTAAAGAAGAATTGATCCTCAGTTGAGTCTCCAAATGAGAACACAGCTCAGCCAATACCTTGATTGCAGTTTTATGAGATCCTGAGCAAAGGACTCGGCTAAGCAGTGACTAGACCCTTACCCTAGAATCTGTGGGATGATAAATGTTTACTTTTCAAGGCACTGAATCCGTGCTAATCAGTTATGCAGCAATAGATAACAAGTACATTACCTATAAAACCTCTCTGGTATCCCTTTTCTTTCCTCATTTTTCTCTATATGCTTACCACTATCTGACATTTATTTTTTAAAACTTGTGATTTTATTTTACTTACTAAAATGTAAGATCAAAAAAGATTCACAACTGAATTCACAACTTCCCCTAAAAGATTTCTGGTCCATAACAAAAATTTAACAAATATTTTTAAGTGAGTGTATTTCCATTTTAGCAATAGTTACATTTTTTATGTATACCACAACCCAATGGCACACATATGACAAAGAACCAGGTTATTTTTTTTCTCATACATCATAGGCCAATTCTTTTGTAAAGTGCAAATAAAGTGAATTGCTAGAAAAATAAAATTAAAAAGCCAATTTAAAAAATTATTATTAGATTCAAAAGACAAAATTACTCTGTCAAATGGCTATAAATTTTTCTAAATGCATTCTTTCAATATCTTACTTATCCCACTGCAGACCTGTAACAATCTTAGAACAGGCAACAGTTCTAAAAAGCAGGAAAACATTTCAAGTGTCCCTACTGAGCAAGTAGTCAGTGCCTTGCTGAATTTCCTCAAGTCCCTTTTCCCATTTCTCTTTGTTCTTGCTCCTGACTTTGGTGTGGAAGTTCACTCAGTGACTTCTGAGGTGTACTACCCTCAGGCTGTTGGAGCACAGCTCCCGTACATAATGTAGAATTTTAAAGTGAAGCATAATCCAAAATTTTCCCAGGGAACTGAACTGAAGCTACCTTTGAAACTTTACCTGAAAATACACCCTTGCATGATTCCCATTTGCTGCAAAGGAGTCTGGACAGGAATGGAGTGGGGTGGGAGCTGATGTTGCTCTTGTTGTTGTTCAGTCACTAAGTCCAGCTCTTGTGAGGACTATAAACTAAAAACTTAAAGCATTTATCACTCCTGTGAGGTTATATGAGACTCTTCTTTCCTCCACTTTACTATAGCTTCCAGATTTGCTGTGATAAATATATATTACTGTAGGTTTGAGATGAGCTTCCCCAGAGTCTGCCCATAATACAGGCAGAGTTCGATCCCTGGGTCGGGAGAATGGCAACCCACCCCAGTGTTCTTGCCTGGAGAATTCTATGGACAGAGGAACCTGCCACGGGCTACAGTCCATGGGGTCTCAAAGAGTTGGACACAGCTGAGTGACTTTCACTTTCATAGGTTAGAAATAGAAAAATATGTCACTTAGAAAAAAACTGGTGGCCATATATATAATTGGTAGCACACTGAATGGAATTGTACTCCATTTTCTATTTTTATCTCACACCTTTTCCATTCTGACCTCCCTCATTACGCCTATTGCTTTTTTGTTGCTTTCAAGTTTTTTTCCTTTTAAGGCTGGTTTTAATCTTTCCAGTATTTAACACATAGTAGGCATTTAATGAGTTATCATTGGAAGAGTGAGTGAATGTGTTACTTAATTCAAAAATAAAATTAATTTCCACAAGGTACAAAGTGAACAGTTGAGAATATCCCTGCTTGAGAATCTTGGACCCAGGACCCCATATCTTGTACATTCCCATAGCTGACTCTTTTCAGAGTAGATTGGAAGAAAGCTTTTGGAAGAAAGTTTGGTTTTCTGGGGTCCCAAGTGTGATTTCCCTCAAGTGGCCTCTACTGGTTGCTGTCTAGCACTTGCCCCAGACAGTAATCACTCATCCAACCACCGTGGAGAGGCATTGGTGATACTGAGATGAAATTCTACCGAGTGGGATGCACCCATCCCCATCAGCTCTCACTCTGGGGAACCCGGGAGGGTCTAGCCTGAATGTTGGCAATGATGGCCCCACTGAGGCCCACCCAGGGAGTCCTCAATTGAGCTTTGCTCCCAGAAATGATGAGGTCACCCTGATTGTTTTAAGAGCTTAGCTTTATTTACCCAAACTCATCCCTAGAATGAAGAGTTTCTAATCACTGAAGGAACCCTCATTGACCTTTACTTTCCCCAATACAGATTCCTGATAGCAATTACTCTGAAAATTGCTACAAGATGGACTTAATTGAAAGGCAGTTTGCCAAGGGTTCACTTTCTGTTTTCAGGTCCTAACTATGTTTAGCGTCAGACCTGTCTCAGATGCAATAGGCAAGGGGGAAGAGGTACAAGCAGTAACAGTTACATGGATCAGACTGTACTGGTCCAGACCCCGCTACTCTTAGCTTATTTTCAAGCACATCACTGAGCATGAATGAGACCAGGAGGAAGGGAGCAAGAGGGAGAACTGACACCTACCATATGCCAGATATTTTACCTGAATAATTATACTTATTCCCATTGATTGGGCATCTGTTATGTGCTGGGTACTTTAACAAATTTCTACCCTTTAACCCTCACAGATACTAATGAAGCAGATCATATTAGTCCCATTTATTCATTTTAAAAAATGGAAGAATCAAAGAGGTTAATTACTAATTTTGGCTAAGATTGCTCGCTGTTGTCTAGTATCTGTCCTCTTCTTCTCCCTTAGTGAAAGAACCCCCACATATGAGCTGGGCAAGTGGTTGCCCAGAATTAAGACTATATTTCCCTGCTCCCTCCACCCCTTACAGGTATGCATGTACATAACTAAACTCTAACCAATGGAATATAAACAGAATTTGTGTGTTCAGCTTCTGAAAGATGTTCTTAGATGACAGTAGACAAGTTTTTCTCCTTCATTGTTTGGGATGTCAGTTGTGGTGGCTGGAGCTAGACCAAGCACTTTGAGCCATGAGATGGAAGTCCTGTATTGAAAATGGTAGAGCAACAAGGTAGAATCTGTGTCACTGATGAGTATGGACTTACTGGGTCAGAGCTGGGTGGTCTATCTTTACATAAAAGATAAATAAATTTAATTTACTGAAGCCATGATTATTTGGGTTCTTTGCTAAATCACAAGCCTGAGATGCCATAGCTAGAATGTCATAGAGCCATATGACCCAACCTAGATGTGATTCCAGACTTCTCAAATTCTCTAGTCTATTCTACAACTTCTGGGAACTCTAGGAGTTTGGTAGTGATAGCAATATGGATTAACTGGGCACTGTAAGTATAACCTCCCCTGGAGATTAAGCCATGCTTGGCCTTCCTTCATGCTGGTTAGAGGCAGAGGCAAACAACCAGCCAACTGATAATATAACAGAAACCATATCTGCAAATCCAGTGCTCTCCCCACATTGCCAGTCTAATGTACAGTCATTAGTCCAAAGGACTTATGAGTGACACAACCTGATCAGAGACTTGGTTTCCTGATTTCCAGTCTCACATTCTTTCCATCATACAGGCTGCTTCCATGCATCTGGGCCAAATCTGAGAATATAGGATCTCCTTCTAACTTCTCCAAGAACCACACAAAAAGGTAACCAATGGATTGGAAAGAAATTAGAAAGGTAAAGATCACTGCCTGATCCCTCAAGGGCAAGGATTGCATTTTATTTGCCTGGCCATCCCCAAGGCCTCATACAGGACATGGCATATACCATGCATCTAAAACATTATTCTTGGAAGGAAAAAAAAGGGGTTTAAAAGCTGAAATCAATGATCCAAATAGACTTGAGTCTATTGTATACCACAGCACACAGGTGGCAGCAATAGCTCTGATGAGGCTGTAGGCAATATACTTTATTGGGCAAGAAACCAAGGCTGGGTTTTAATAAAATGTCCACATTGACATATTGATTTCTCTTGACCAGGTCCCTTGCTTTCAGGCTGCTCTCTCAGGCAAGGCAATCCACAGAGGGCACAGTCTATCTCTCACTTTTATCTCTTGGTGACTAGATGGAATGTTAGCCATAGAGCCCAAGGCAGTTAAGGTTAATCTCTGCTGGGTCAAACACAATATATACAGACAGTATGGCCCACTGACGGGGAGGAAAAAGAAACTTTTTCATCTTCAACATGCTTTGCTGTCTCTTAGTTAAGCCATTCTGCATTGATCTTGGTCAAAGTACTTAATCCACTGGACTCTGTTTTCTTCATCTGCTGAATGGGAGCTTAATAGCATTTGGCTCATAGAGTTATTAAGATCTAATGGGTTAATATGTGTGAACCACATAGAACAGTGTCTGTGTATAAGTGCTCAATAAGTGTTAGCTGCTGTTGTGGTCAACATCACCATCATCATCATCATGAAGTCTATTGAGTTTTTTTTTTTTTTTTCAAGAAAGAACATATCAATTTCAAAGAGCGTTTCCCTGTAGGTGCTCACCCTCCTTCACCTATAAGCTCACAATTGAAATACCGTACATTAAATGCCCAGTCCCTTAGAATGATGTAGGATTATACCCATTTAAAAACCCTTATGTATCTTACCAACATTTCAAAAATCCCAATACTTTTATTTCAGACTACAATTTAAAAATGTCTTCCGTCCAACTTACAAGTCCTTTAATTGTCAAGATAAGTTTCATTTCTTCTGCCTCTTCATACATTTTGCCTTTTCTATTTCTCTAAAGATGTTACCTGGGACTTCCCTGGTGGTCCAGTGGTTTAGATTCCACGCTTCCAGTACAGGGGGTGCAGGTTGGACCCCTGGTTAGGAACTAAAATCCTGCATGCCACGTGGTGCAGCCAGAAAGTTAAAAAAAATAAAATGCTATCAGACCCTGTAGAATTTGCTGCCATGGTCTCTCACACTGTTCTTTCATTGACTTCTTCAGTCTCTGTCTGCCTTCTGCCCCTCCCTCACTACTTCTCTGGAGTGAAGTCATCCTTCAGGACTCAGCTCAAGGAGCCCTTTTAGGAAGTCTATTCTCTTCAAACCTGAGTTAAGGTGGCTGACACTGTAAGCTGCCCCACTGCCCGCCCGCCTCCAACCAACATTCCCAACCTGCCTTCTTCCCAAAGCACCTTCCACTGTAAAGACTGAAAAAGGCAGCTATTTGCTTCCCTGGCCTTTCTGTCAGCTGGAGCGATCGTGTGACCTAACTCTGGCATATGAACAATGCAGGAAAATCTGCTCAGCATACATCATGAAAAGACTTTACCTCTCTTATCAAAGCAGAAAGCATTGCAAGGAGAACTATCTTCTTCTACTCTTGCCTCCCCATATCCTGGCTTTGAAAATGATTGTGTGAGGATACCTGGACCTGCAGCAGTCATCTTTTGACCATGAAGAGAGGACCTAAACAATAGCTGAGACACAGACCTAGAGACCCAGAGACCATGGAACTGCTGCCTCAATCTGGGATTCACCTACTTTCACACATCTTGCTGAATAAACAGTAAATGTCCTGTGCTTTAAACCACATTTAATTGGTTTTCTATTCCTTGCAGCAGAACATAACCTAATTGATACAGCCACCTACATGATAGCATTGCCTCATTTGTGGCCAAAGGAACCAGGTCAAAACATCTGATATTTTCAAGACCAAGCTGTGTTTAAGCTGTGTGCCCTGAGTTAGATTGCATCTGCTTAGAAGAGGAGGTCTTTTTTCTTATTCTCATAAAGGGACCATATAGGGAGATACAGTAGGCTTTCTTCCCTAGTGTTCTTATAACATCACCCTGCATTTCTCATCATAGCACCTATCTTACACTAATGTCTAATTCCTTTTTTTTTAAATTCCCTGAAAGACTGAGTTTCTTGAGGACAAGAAACATTTCTGATTTTATCCTATACCCTCAAAACCTAGCCAAGTCCTTGCTATGTAACAAATACTTTAAAATTAGTTTGAATTAAAGTGACAAATTAATCTTTGGTTGGATTTTGTCCCTATTTTTAATTTAGGAAACATGATCCCCTCAAAGTTAAGGGGTCAAAAGAAGGGAAGCAAGTAGCTGCCTTTTTCGGTCTTTACAGTGGGAGGTGCTTTGGGAAGAAGGCAGGTTGGGAATGTTGGTTGGAGGTGGGCAGGGATGGACTATGTTGGGCTTCATCACATAAGTCTGTGATGGCTGGAGCCTGTGCTTCAAGAAAAAGCTTTACTTTAGGCCCCTCTCATAACACACCATTCTGCTTTCATCTATCCAACAATTTTCTGAGTATCTACTATATTCCAGGTCCATCCCTTCCCTTCCCAATTTTAGACCTCCCACCCTATCCCTGGAGAAAGATTGCTGTTTTTTACTTCAATGTTGGATCTATTCTGTCAACCTTTTACTTATGTGATTCTCCTCCCAAATGTATTTCCAAAGAAACCTAAGAAAAAGGACAGTAGTAACTCAGTAGAAGATCACAAGTTTAAATGTCTACAGAGGCCAGACCTGAAATGCCAAGTATAAGGGAATGAAGAGTGAAGGAAACTAGTTAAATGGAGACCCCTCATGCCCAAAACTAGCCAATGATGGATGGATAGGAAGAGGCCCAGTGTGGCCCAATCTTCTGATTTTTGAAGAAAAGTCAAAACTCTAAAGTTTTCTGTGAAGACCCCTCCCTTGCCAACGTTCAGCTCAGTTCAGTTCAGTCACTCAGTTGTGTCCGACTCTTTGAGACCCCATGAATCACAGCACACCAGGCCTCCCTGTCCATCACCAACTCCCGGAGTCCACCCAAACCCATGCCCATCGAGTTGGTGATGCCATCCAGCCATCTCATCCTCTGTCGTCACCTTCTCCTCCAGCCCCCAATCCCTCCCAGCATCAGGGGCTTTTCCAGTGAGTCAACTCTTCGCATGAGGTGGCCAAAGTATTGGAGTTTCAGCTTCAGCATCAGTCCTTCCAATGAACACCCAGGACTGATCTCCTTTAGGATGGACTGGTTGGATCTCCTTGCAGTCCAAGGGACAACTAACTCAAACTTAAAAAAAAAAAAAAATCATATTGGCCAGACAGAATACATCTATCTGAAGACCAGATCCAATCTTTGGGACACCATTTTGAAATCTCTGACTTAAATGAATGAATGGAGGCCTTCCTTGTGGTTCTATGGTCCCCAGTTGGAGAAGGTTTGGGATAGAGCATGGGGTATGGCAGAAAAGAAAACAACAACAACAAAAACCCAAACAGACAAATATTTGTTTGGGGGAGTGGAAGGCTCTTACTGAACTCTGGAGCTGCTGTACTGGTCCCTCATATACGTGACCTCACTTTAATCTTCACATCTCCCTCCAGGTGAGTCTAACCTCTCCATCTAATAAATGTGTAAGTAGAGAAGTAGGACTGGAGCTCAGGTCTCCTGACTTCTGGTTTAATCTGTTTCTAATTCATACCATGGACCCAACAATCCATCTCCAGATTAAACCCTTCCCATCCTTGCTTCCATCCCTCCTTTTTTTTGCCCCCCTTATTTGATCTCATTTAAACCTGTGTGCAGCAGTCCATCTCCATGGTTTTGTTTTGGCCACACCACACAGCCAGCATGACTTTAGTCCTAACCCCGGGACAGCCAGGAAATTCCCGCCGTGGGTTTTAATTTGAGCTGCCACAGTTCTCTCATCCATCAAGTGGGCATAATAGTAACACCGGCCTCATACAGTTGTGCCTAGAACGTGGTTTGCCTTCAATAAACATTGACTTTTCCTCCTTTATTATTTCATTTCCTTTTCTTCTCTCACATTATCTTTTTTTTTTTTTTTTTGAGAAAGAGATCTTTTAAATTTAAAATTATTGCTATCTGTCCCTGGTTCCACTCCTGGAAAAGGGTGTGTACTTTCTGGGTCTTACCTACGTGAAAATGATTTACTAGTAATGGAGCCAAGATTTCCAAAAGAAAGGGAGGAAAGAAAGAAGGAAGGAAGGGAGAAAGAGAGAGAAATGGAGAGAGAGAGAGAGAGAAGAAAAGAGGGAGGGAAAGAGGGAGCAAGAAAAAAGAGAGAAAGAAAATGTCTATTCCCAGGACAGAGTGTAGCTTCCAGGAGAGTGTCAAGTTCCTATGTTCACACCTTTCCTTTAGAGCCTGGGATTTTATGCTCCAGCCCAGAAGTGACCCTGGCAAGTCCATGGAAGCTAGGGATAGCCAGGTTTTAAAACTCTGGTAGATGTCCCACTAAGAGAGCCCATGCTCCCACAACAAGAACCAACCTGGAGGAATAGTATCCACAAATGATATATATTGCTTGGGAAAGAATTCCACTACATGATTATTTTAAAATTCACCACGGGGTCCCCCTAGTGTATTTGAAATACAATTTTATTTGTAAAATTTAATTAAAAATCCACGATTCTAGAGCCAGGATAAATTGCTGAGATAAAGTTCTTCACTTTATGGATGAGGGGACATGAGACCCAGAAAGAAATGACCAGACTCTATGGAGCAGCTCCAGTTGCAGCAAAGTCAGAAATTGATTTGTTGTTGTCACTGTTGTCATTATAAAGAGATCAAGCTAAAGCACTATACCGCTGGGATGGGAAGGAACCTTGCCTATCAGCTAATGATAAATGCAACAGTATTAGCTTTTAGTGAACCCTCTCCCAGGCACTGCATTCAGGGAGCTGGAGACACAGCCAGGAACAACTCCACCATTCTGCCTTCCCTCATGGAATTTACAGTCTGATTTCATTTCACAGATGAGCAAACCCAGCAGGATGGAGGACTTACTTAGGGTCCCTCAGCCCATTTTTAGGGGATATCAGAACTAGTACCCAGGGTTTTGACTTTGCAGTCTTCAGTTGTTCCCACTACATCATGTTATGTCCTAGGAGTCTAGGATGCTCCTATGGATATAAGGAAGAAACAGAGGCATCTCCTGTATCCTCTCCAATTCCATTAGAAATCAAAATATACAGCATTAAAAAAATCAGCCTCACTGGGTCTGAACACTTTGAGATGAGGATGCTGGTTAAGTAAATACTATTGTTCCTAGGTTGATTGAAATGGTCCCTGACAATTCAGTGGACACCTTCCCTGACTGCCCTGGACAAATTGCTCCTCACCCCTACTCATTGTACATCACTTTGCCTTATTCTTTTCTTAGTACTTATCACTGTAGATATTGACATAGACATTGACCAATGTACGTACTTATTTTGTGTCATGGCTGCAATGCAGGAGACCCAGGTTCAACCCCTGCATTGGGAAGATCCCCTGGAGAAGAAAATGGTAACCCACTCCAGTACTCTTGCCTGGAAACCCCATGGATGGAGGAGCCTGGCAGACTAGAGTCCATGGGACCACCAAGAGTAGGACACAACAGAATGACTAACACGCTGTGTACTATGGAAATGCCTGTAAGCAGAACTCTGTCTTCCTTTTACTGTTATAGTCAGCAGGTAAAATGCCTGGATCATAGTAGCTGGTTCATAGTAGGTGCTCAGTTAATATTTGTGGGTCGAGTGGGTGAATGTGGGTCTTGACTTCAGTCACTGGATTTTTAACTCTAGCTGCTAGGGATAGTCACCCTATCGCTCAAGTACAGTATCCCTTAGCAGCACCCCCCAGTGGGGAAACAGTATCAAACCCAGAGGTGAAAAGAGTTTAGTGGGTATGTTTTCTTAACAGAAATGTTCACTGCCTGTCAACGTTCCTGCTGAATCCGGCAATCTGTTCCCATCTCAATACGGTTGTGACTTTTTTACTTTTTTTTTTGTTTGAGACTACATCTGTAGCACTAAGAAGTGTTAGAGCAATTTCCATAATAGCAAGTTTCTTACCCGACTCTCACCAGTTTACATGAAATGACAGTGTTTATTATTGTGTAGGATACGTACATTATGGCTCCAGCGTCATTTTCTTGGATGTCACCCACCCTGTGTTGTTTCTGCTTGTTACTCCAGCAGAATGATTCTCTCAGGAGAAAAACTTAGATTTTTTTTTTAATAAAAGCACAATACCACAAAATGGTTTCTAAGGGAAAGTCATTTTTTATGAGCTCTGCTAACTGCCAGACAGCTGAAAACATCCCTTTCCTTTCTCAATACTTTGTGCCTTCCTGGGGTAACTGCCTTATGGGGAATATGCTATACTTCCCTCTGGATCCTACAGCTTAAGTGTAGTCCAAGCAGCTAGGGGATGCTTAATTCATGTTTGCAGAACATGAGAAAACAAACATATCTACCTATGTTACATGTGGTACAGACGGCAGCTGCCCTAACCTAATTGGGCTTAGCAAAAATTATTCACTGTGCCAGCACCATGGAAATCAACTGCCTTGGCAAAATTCTCCCTTTTCATATCCTATTAATTCAGGCTTCCCAGGTGGTGCAGGTAGAGAATCCGCCTGCCAATGTAAGAGGCGCAATAGATGTGGGTTTGACCCCTGAGTCAAGAAGATCCCCTGGAGAAGGAAATGGCAACCTGCTCCAGGATTCTTGCCTGGAAAATTCCATGGACAGAGGAGCCTGCTGGGCGATAGTCCATGGGGTCACAAAGAGTCGGACACGACTGAGCTACTGTGCAGAGAGCAGACTCCATTAATTCACGACATTGTTTGAAACTCCTTGTGTGGTCAGACCACTCAGGATGGCTGCTCTCTTGCGCTCCATGCACCACCCGCCCAGTGCCTGCTTCACGTACACCCTACTCACGTGACTAACATTCCCACATACTTGTCTCAGGTCCCAGCTAGTGATCCTCCTATTAAAGGGGTGGGTGAGGGGCGGCTCTCTCAATTGGTTTCCTGGTAACTAAAAAGCCCACCAGATATTACTTCCCCCGTAATTGGTAATCACCCCTCCCCTCTTGGAGCGAAGACTGCTGCACATCACCATGCGCAGCACGCAGTGATCTGCCACTCCAAGACCTTCTGCTGCAGACAGGTAAGCAAAAGTCCTCCCTTCCATAGACTGTTGACATCTCTATTGCTAACTCCAGATTTTTTCTTTGGTCTTAAAGCTAGGCAAGTGGGATGCCTAGACCTTATAGACCTTATAGACCTGTGGGATGCAGCCCAACACTCCTATTATATGCAAAATTTTATTAAAAAAATCTGAACTTTTGGGTGACATAGAAATCATGGTTTATACAAATAGTTTTTATTCAAACCTAATGTTTTAGGGAATCGTGGGGAACATTTTGGTTGTGCAGAGAGCACAATACTGATGTTTATTAGATGAGGATCAAAGATGCAAGATACACTGAAATGTGTGGGACTGACCTGACCAATGAAAAACCCTTCATGTCTCACGTGACTTTCTAATGTCCCACTCATTATTCATATAGGGGACAAAGAAATCTCTGTGTGTGTATACGTGTACATATACAACTAAATATGTAGATTTGAGCCTAAAAAGTCTCACTACATTTTGCATGTACACAAACTTTTTATTTGTAAACTCTTTCAGTTCAGTTCAGTTGCTCAGTCATGTCTGACTGTTTGTGACCCCATGGACTGCAGCATGCCAGGCTTCCCTGTCCATCACCAACTCTCGGAGCTTACTCAAACTCATGTCCATCGAGTCGGTGATGCCATCCAACCACCTCATCCTCTGTCGTCCCCTTCTCCTCCCGCCTTGAATCTTTCCCAGCATTAAGGTCTTTTCCAGTGAGTCAGTTCTTCCCATCAGGTGGCCAAAGTATTGGAGTTTCAGCTTTAGCATCAGTCCTTCCAAAGAATATGCAGGACTGGTTTCCTTTAGGATTGACTAGTTTGATCTCCTTGCAGTCCAAGGGACTCTCAAGAGTCTTCTCCAACACCACAGTTCAAAAGCATCAATTCTTCCACTCTCAGCTTTCTTTATAGTACAACTCTCACATCCATACACAACTACTGGAAAATCCATGGCTTTGACTAGATGGACCTTTGTTGGCAAAGTAATGCTTCTGCTTTTTAATATGCTGTCTAGGTTGGTCATAGTTTTTCTTCCAAGGAGCAAGCAACTTTTAATTTCATGACTGCAGTCATAAACTCTTTAAAGTACACTAAATGTTTTAAAATATTTATTTACTTTTTTTATTTTGGCTGGGCTGGGTCTTAGTTGTGGTGTGTGGGGTGTTTTTAGTTGTGGCTTATGGGATCTCATTTCCTGACCAGGGATCAAACTCGGGTCCACTGCACAGGGAGCACAGAATCTTAGCCACTGGACCACCACTAAAACACACTGAATTATTTAGGAATCAGTTTCCCTGTAAATCAAGAGTAAATTATAATTTTTAAAAGTAGTTCCACTAAGAGTGGTTCACCATTTTAAAAAAGCTGACAGCAATCACAGCATTTAAGACCAACACCTGTATCCACTTACGTGTGTTCACGTTCCTGGAGATTTTACATAAGCATCTGGGGACTTCCCAGGTGGCGCTATTGGTAAAGAACCCACCTGCCAATGCAGGAGACACAGGGGACACAAGTTCGATCCCTGGGTTGGGAGGATCCTAGAGAAGGGCATAGCAGCTCACTCCAGTATCTTTGCCTGGAGAATCCCATGAACAGAGGAGCCTGGTGGGCTACAGTCCATAGCACTGCAAAGAGTCAGACACAACTGAAGTGACTTAGCATGCACGCACATAAGTATCTGACTCTTGCCTAATGTCTTCTGGAGTGCTTGGGCTCAAACAAGTACATACTGAAGTATATATCATTTTATTATTATTTACTTTTCTTTCAATTATCCCTTGTCTCATGCTTACAACATTACAATTGAATTTTATTTAGTAACTATGAGTACAAATTATGTTATCTGTGAATTCATTTCAGAGTGGGAAAAGGTGTTTTACAAAGTATTTATTATAAGAAGGGTACATTGGGTTTCATTGGTTAAGGATAACTACCTTATTGGCGTCTCTTATATATATCAATGTGTGTTTGCTCAGTCCCTTCAGTCATGTCCAACTCTTTGTGACCCTAGGAACTGTGGCCCCCCAGACTCCTCCATCCATGGGATTCTCCAGGCAAGAATACTGGAGTGGGTTGTCATGCCCTCCTCCAGGGGATCTTTCTGACCCAAGATCGAACCTGGGTCTCCTGGGTCTCCTGTATTACAGGCAGATTCCTTACTACTTAGCCACCAGTAAAGCCCTCCTATATATATATATGAGACCCTCTGCTAAAAGTTGGAGATAGGATGAACAAATAGGAAAAGGATGAACAATTCAAACAAAGGTCTGTCTCTGCTGAGTTTACAGTCTAGGGGGAAAGCTAGCTATCAGCATATAATTATTTCCGTGATTATTTGATTTCATACGTGGTGTAGAAAGGAAGGTGCAGGTGCAGTGAAAGAGATTATAAAGGAACCTGGTCTGATTTGTAAAGGCAGAAGTCTCTCTGAGGGTGTGATGGTTTCAGCTGAATCCTCAGAGATGAGTAAGAGATACTCAGATGCGTAGAGGATGGAGTGGAGCTCTCCAGGCTGATGGGACAGCATCTGTGAAAACACTGAGATAGTCAAGAAAGCAGGAGGAAGCTGGTGTGACTGAAACATAGCATTATCTCATTTTATCCTGGTCTTAGTTCAGGCTGCTGTAACAAAGTGCCATAGACTGGGTGCCTTAATAAACAACAGAAGTTTATTTTTCAGTTCTGGACGCTGGGAAGTTCAAGACTAAGGTGCTGGCTAAATCAGTGTCTGGTGACACCCCACTTCCTGGCTCATGACAACTGTCTTTTTGCTGTGTTCTCACGTGGAGGATGGTTCTAGAGAGCTCTCTGTGGTCTCTTTAATAGGAACACTAATCCCATTCATGAGGGCTCTGCCCTCATGACCTGCTCACCGTCCAAAGACCCTCCGTCCAAATACTACCACACTGGGTGTTAGGTTTCAACTCATGAACAAAACATGAAAACATTTGGTCCCTAACAGTGTGTGAGATGACAAAATGCATGTATTGGGCTAAGAGAGAGGTTTTGAAAGTATTTTAAAGATTGCAGCAGACAGAAACCACTGGAAGGTTTGGAAGATCAATGACCTGCTCAACTTTGTATTTTAGATTGATCACTGACTATTGCAAGCAGGATGGTCAGATGTTGGCAAGATAGGATGAGCAGTTAACAGACTCTTAGAATACGTCACATGAGCGATGACAGTGTCTTAAAAATGGTACTAGAGTATGATAGAAAGAGATAGCTGGTTTTGAAAAACATTTAGGAGGCAGAATCAATGGGGTTTTGAGACTGATTGGATGTGGAAGTGGGGGAAGAGGTGAAAGTGAAAGTGTTAGCCACTCAGTCATGTCCAACTCTTTGAGACCCCATGAACTGTAACCCACCAAGCTCCTCTGTCCATGGAATTCTTCAGGAAAGAATATTGGAGTGGGTATCCATTCCCTTCTCCAGGGGATCTTTCCAACCCAGGAACTGAAGCCAAGTCTCCTGCATTGCAAGCAGGGTCTTTACAGTCTGAGCCGCCAGGAAAGCCTTACCACGTCCTTATCATGGCCTACAGGGCTCCGTAAGACCTGGTGCCCTGCCACGTCTCAAATCTTAATTCCTACTTCCTCTCCCTCCTAGTCCAGCCTCATGAGCCTTCTAATTCTCCAAGACCCCAAGCACACTTCTGTTTCAGAGCCATCCCCTTACCCTTTCTTCTGCCTTGAATAATTCTTCTCTTGAATGTCTACATGGTTTTTCTCAGGTCCATCTTATTGAAGAAATTTGTCTTCTCTGATGCCCTCTAAAGTAAGTACCCCACTATATGCTTCCTATTTCTTCAAAGAATGCGTTGTTCCCTGATAATTTTTTTCTATTTTTTCTGGGATATACATTCTGTGAAAGCTGAGATTTTCTCCATTTTGTTCAACACTTAGAACAAGGCCAGACACATATTCACTACTCAGTAAACGTTCTTAACATGAATTCATCCATGAAGTGCATTTTGCACAATTTCTAACATACAGTAGGGTTTCCCTGGTGGCTCAGCTGGTAAAGAACCCACCCACAATGCAGGAAACCTGGGTTCAATCCCTGGGTTAGGAAGATCCCCTGGAGAAGGGAATAGCTACCCACTCTAATATTCTGGCCGGGAAGGCAGGAGGAGAAGGGGACGACAGAGAATGTCATGGTTGGATGGCATCACCAACTCAATGGGCATGAGTTTGAGTAAGCTCCAGGAGTTGGTGATGGACAGGGAAGCCTGGTGTGCTGCAGTCCATGGGGTCGAAGACAGTCGGATACGACTAAGTGACTGAACTGAACTGAACATACAGTAAATACTTAACACATTTAGTTCTTATTTCATTATTCATAAACCTATTCTTTTGACATTTGGCTACATCAGTTTTTTTTATATGAGGACACACATTTATGTGTCCTCTGTATAAAGGATATATTATTTTCTCTGACTTGCTTTTGTCTAATGGGGTTTCTCTTCTAGCTCCAGTTTACTTTACACATTGCTAAGACAAATTTTCAAAAGCGGAACTGGTCAAACACTTTCAGAGAATCCCCACTGCTTATTTCTTATAAGTCTAAATAGGGAGCATTACAAGGTCCTTCTTAATCTGGGCCTAAATTATCTCTGCAGTTTCATTTCCTCATATTTGTCCCTATTTATTATATACTCCAGAGCTACTGATTTATCAATCTCCAGTACACCAGGCTTTTTACATGTATCTCTGTCTTGTACATGTTGCTGGTACCAAGAATGCGCTCCTTCCTTTTTAAATTAATACAGTGAATAAGGACTACGTGCAAATCATGTTATTACCAGTAACAGACAAACCAGAAAGCTTTCCTAACCAAATGACCACTTGCATCTTTGGTTACTCAGCGGTAATTAGGACGGCGGTATTACATTTCAGTGTTCATGCTTCCGCTCCTGACTTTTATACCTGTGGCAGGCATCACTAGTTGATCAAGGCATTCTTTCCAGCTGAGCCTATTCCTAGCCTTTAAATCCTTTTAGCAAAACATCCCAGGCAGCTATTTCTAAGGGCTCAGAATTGGCACTATAAGTGCATTTGCCATCTCTCTGAGACCCTAGAACTTGGCAAGTCCTCAATAAATGTTTGTTGAACAGATGCTAAGTTTAGAGCTATTTATGACAAGCAGCAAACATCTTTTTTTTTTTTTAAAAAGTGTAGATTAGCCTTTTGGTATCACTTCAACCAAAACACTTCTAAGAGTCAAGTAGGTCCTAAATCATCCTTTTGTTTTTTTTTTCTTTTTTTTTTGCCTGACTGTGTCCATCACGGCAGCATCACCCCTTACCTATTGCCTCCTTGGACCCACTGAGCGTCCCGCTACCTGCTCCCTGTTGGGAGCAGGTATTACTTTTGAATGCACTTCTGAAGAAATCACCTCCATTTCATAGTTTAAATATTTGTTCCTGCTTCTGCTTTACAGTCCTATCCATTCTCTCTCTCCAGTTTATGTTCTCAGTGACTCATTTAAAATTTTGCCTAAATGGATAAATGAACATTTATGCTTCTGAGAAAATGGTGTAGGATGGTGAGTGCATTTGCTCATTAGGGAATTTCTATCTATACAGATCCATTTTTCTAAATCTATTGGCAGTAACATCTAAAACTGCCCCTTTTTTCAGCTGTTTACATGATTTTGACATCTACCATTTTGTGTAAAGGAGCATAAAAATGACCTCAAAGGATAAGGAAAAGGATAGAACGTCTAGTTAATTTGTTAGTCTGGTTATGTTGGGGGAAATTCCAAACACATTTTTGCCTTTAAAAAGTTGAAACTTTTAACAAAAATATACCTTTCTACCTTAATGATAACACAGAGCTGCCCTAATGGAGTCTTAGAAGCCCAAATGATGGGGCATTTTTTAGACACCAAGTGATCACTTAGAATGTCAACGCCCCTGGCCCAAAGAGGCAGCAATTTAGGAGATGAGCTAAGTATGTGCTGGTCCTGGGACTCAGCTTGTAAATATCTTCCATTGTCAGTTAGCAATGTTTCTCACTAACTCCCTGATGTCTGCCTAACTCTTTGCTCCCTATCAGATGAAAAAAGCTCCCACAACTTGAAATTTCTAGAATCTATTTTATTTTCATGTGCATAATTGTATTCTTGTTTTATGGAATTTGATGTTAGAGTTTCTGCATATCAGTCCATGGAATCTCACCCACTCTTGTCCTCAAAATCACAGTTGGTGTTCTTACCATCTACCTTCTTCCCTATCCAATGATGCTGCAGGTCCAGGTTGGCACCTATCTTTCTTGTTACAAACAGAGACATTTATATGTGCATGCTGCCTTACAAGGGCATCCTGCTACAAAAAAGGGAAGATGACCTGGAGTCATTTAATGTGAATTCTATTGGATTTAGCACAGATGATAACGAAAGCAATAGCCTCACTACTGTTCTTCACCTGAGCTAATGGAGCAAGAAGATCTAGACATACATAGTCAAATTCAAGCCTTGCTGTGAACGAGGGGTGTGATCTTGGGCAAATCATCTTGATTCTCTTTGAGTCACTGCTCAAATCTGTAGAGTGAGGGGAGTTGGATTAGATCACTTTTAAGGTCCTTTCTTGCTAGAAGATTCTAAATCTGAACTGCCTTAGCCCTAATTTGGGGAACGATTTCTCATTGCCTCTTCAATTCTAGCACCATCTTTCAAGGCATCCTATATAAAGACTGATAGTATTCCACTGTTATTTTTTCCTTGCCTTAGGGCTATTAAGTGGGGTGACTCACAGGACTGGGCTCCAGCCGGGGGCTCAGAAGCTATCCATTTCTGAGCGGGGAGCTTTGAGACTCCGAAGGAGACAGAGAAGCAAGGAGCACCACTTTGCCACTCCCAACTTGTCACCTCCTCTACTGATTCCAATGAAACATCTTCCCAATCCAGGGATTGAATTGGCATCTGTTACATCTCCTGCATTGGCAAATAGGTTCTTTTCCACTGGCACCACCTGGAAAGCCCCTCAATGAAGCACACAACCAGGCAAAGAAAAAAGAAAGACCCTATAAGCGAACAGAACGCATTTCCGAGGTCCAGAACTTTCTGATAAAACAGGACTGTCATCTTGTCGAGTGGCACAGAGAAAAAAAAGTTTGGAGAAACATCCAAATGGTGTTTTCATGTCGTTTGCTATGGAGTTCATGTTGTAAATCCTCTCTTCTTTGTACTCTACTAGTGAATTTATGTCATTTTCACCCTGGAGAAGTGCTTTTGCAATGCTTATCTCCTAATCTTTATTTGTAATGGGTTTTTTTTTTTTTTTTCTGACTATAATAAAAATACTTATTTGTGTTGAAAACCGGGAAAGGTTTAAAACAAATTTTAGAAGATTGTCCAAAGTTTCTCCACAGAGCATTTCAATGTATTTCATTGCAGTTTTTTTTTTTTTTTCAACGCTCATAATTGTAACCCTGGCATCAGCTATTCCCTCTTCCTCTTACCGAGCTAGCAACAGGTTACACAAAAGCTTTATATCCATTTGTGAGAACCCTTTCCAGTAACAGAAAACTCAGCTCAGACTGGCTTAGGCAGAAAAATGAATTTATTGGATCATAGAAGATTTCAGGGTAGCCACATAATGTCCTTCTGAAGAGGAAGGGATGAATAAACCATGGTGTAACCAGCCAATAAAATAACACGCAGCAGATAAAAGGAATGAACTGAAACTATACATTAGAACACAGACAATTTCCACACATAAGTTAAATGATACAAAGCAAGTTGAACAATAATGCGTATACTATTATATCATTTGTTTATATGATTGTTTAGGGATACAAGCAAACATAGCTCAAGAATATATGTGTATCTAAACAGAGAAAAAGAGGGATTGGAAGAAAGCAAACTCAAGTTCAAGAGGGTGAGAGATGGTTGTGATCAAGGAGTTAAAAGAATGCTTTCAATACAATGGTCCTGTTTTTAAAGTATCTGGGCTCTTATTTTATGAATTCTATACATTATGGTAAATCTGAAACATTTCATAGGTATTTTTAAGAAACACATACATGCACACCCCAACAACAAGTCCAGTGAGAACGCGGGCATCTGAAGAGCAGTACCCAGCTTCAGTCTGTCTCTCAGCTCTGTCTTCCTCTAGATTAGCTCTATTCACGAACAGGCTCTCCCCCTGCGATGGCAAGAGGAGCAACAAAAGCTTGAATTTGGTATCCTCACAGTGATGGCTGGAAACTCACACTTTCCCTTCCAAAATTGAGAGAGAGTGAGAGCATTCCACTCTCCTAATAGTCCAGAGGAGAATCCCCAGTTCCATCCCATCAGATCCCAAGTCCATGCCTGAATCTACTGCATGGGGAAGAAAGGATGCGGAGTGCTCTGGTTTGGGTCCTGTCCCCACCCCTGGATTTGGGGAGTGGGTGGGTGAGTCAATTACATCCACACCACACTGACTGGGTGGGAGGGATGGGTGGTTCCCCAGAGGAAAACCAAGGTGTTGTTAGCAGAAGATGAAATAGATTCTGGATAGATATAAACAACAGATGTCCACTCTAATTAGTGAAAAATTGTTAATTTACTGAAGATACCTTAAGGGACAAGGAAGAGAGGATGTACAACAAAAAGCCTACAGCAGACAAGCTGAGGATACCTCTTATAACACATCTTTCCAGAGCCCCCTACTGTGCTGCTCCACCCCCGACTGAGATCTTTCTCTTTCTCCTTCCCCCTTTCCCACACAATACCCTGACTTCCTAACTGCCCTCTCTCTCACTTTTGCAAAGCAACACTGTTAGGTAAACAAGGTGAAACACCTATGGATCAATAGGATGCATTTGTTTAGAATGCAGGAAAGTTTAGGGATTATCCCTTATTACTTGAATATACCCTGGAGGGTCCATGCAAGCAATTTATTAAAGCACAACTTCTGAATGTTTGCAGATGTTTAACACAGAGAAATTTTAATACCAGCAGCTAAGATGATGTATTTTCTCCCTTTTACCAACTATATGCTTGTTTACAGAATGCTCATTTTATGGTTTTATACTTTGCTTTTATATTTTCTCAAGACATTCATTATTCCTCTAAAAACCTTATTTTTGTAATGATTATCTAATAGAATATTATGTGAATGTGTCAATTTTTCCAGCAATCATCTATTGTCAGACATTTAGGATGTTCCCATTTGTTATAATATAAGTAATGTTGACATTAACATATGTTCATAACTGTTACATTTTTCTTTGAATGTTGCCTTAGGATCTATTCCTAGAATTAGAATTTCTTAGCCAATGGGGTGTGAATATTTTTATGACTCTTGATACAGTTTGCCAAATAGCTCTTCAGAAAAACTAAAACCAGATCCCCTCGCCTAGCTTTATATGAGTAGAGGATAAAGTCATTCTTTAATTCTTAGCTTGTCCTCCTGTGCCCTTTTCATGCAGTAACTATTGAGCTCTGAGTAAGTCAGAGAGTCCAATTGTCAGGTAAGGATGTGACACAGTGGTCTCCCACTGTCCCAAGTGTTAAACCCTGCCAGGAAAAAGCAAAATACAGAGATACTAATTATATCCTCCCATGTTTTATTCTTTGCCTTTCTTTCCTTCCAGTTTATCAACCCCAAAACTTATAAATCACTCTTGACTCTTCCCTTTTCCTCCCTATTCACCATCTTTAATCTCCAATCCCTTCTACTTCCAACGTGTAACCGGAACCTGTAGGCTTCTCTTCATTCCTTTGGCCACTGTGTTGGGTTAAGCCACCATCAACTCAGGGCTGGACTGTTAACATAGCTTCCTAAGTGCTTTCTAAACTATCCTCCACATTACAGAGGGATCTTTGCCAAATGTATAGCCATAAAGGCACCTTCATGCTTAAAACTCTTGAACTCTCTTACTCATCCTGATTCATCTGCATCATCTCTCTTTCACTGTCTGAGCTTCCAGCCACATTGGAAGCAGAGCCCCCCTTAAGGTGATCTCTCCTTCCCCAGTTTTGCATATGGCTGGTTCCCTCAGGTCAGTCAGACCTCGGGTCAGATGTTCCCTCCACATTGATTCTTCCTTGGCTAGCCAGTCTAGTCTCCTCCCATCCCTTTCATCTCTTCCATATCCTATTGCCAAAAGTGTTGTTCAAAACTACACTTGAACTTAACACTTCATGGCTCATGAAAGAAAGTACAGATACCTTAGCGTGATTTTTCAAGTCTCTGTATGGTCCAATCCAGCCTAACTTTCCAGGCTTTTTCCAGTCTAATTCCCATCCCCTACCAATACACACATACACATACACACACACACCTGCCAGATTACTCATCATTCCTATTTCTTCCACCCTCCTGGCCTTCATGAATTTGCTCATCTTGTTCCCTTAGGATGAGTATTTCCTACTCTCTAAAGCACTGTTCATTCCTCAAGCGTGTTCTCCAATACAGTCTCTTTTAAGACAAGTTCAGTGCTTCCTCAAGCCAAAATGAATAGTTTCCCTGTAACACAGAGATGACAAGAGATTCCAGTTTAATTGGTGATCACTTCCTAAGGAGAATTTGAGAATTCTGAGATAGCATTCAGGCTATCAGAGAAAGAGATCAAAGAGGAGTTGTGAGATACATATGTATGGTGTTATAAAATATAATACTCTATCATGGGCATTTTTTTCATGCTTTATATAATATTTACTGATTCATAGTCTTCCTTTTTCTTGAATTGTCAAAAACTTAGGTTTAGTCTGTTAAGACCTGGCTAAGACACATAATATGTGCCGCATGATGCATACTCAACATATTCTGATTGAATATTTTTTAGTCTTTTTTAGAAGGACCTTCCAATATAGACCATTGTCTCCAAAGGAGACAATGAAGCTGGAAAACAAATGATGAATGAAGAGTGGTAGGGAATTGACTAAAAGTTAAATTTATTCCCTACTCTTGGCTGAGAAGCTGACGCTGACCTGGAAGTGTGGTTTTCTAGAAAGACTCTAGAATCAGATGAGTCTCGGTCTGATTACTAGCTTTGTCACTTCTTAGCTGCTTAAACTTTGGCAAGGTCCTTCGTCTCTCTGAACCTTAGTTTCCTTAACTGTGAGACGGGGCCTACAGTACCTATCTCATAGGATGATTAATGAGAAAAAATAGAAAAATCTAGGAAGATTGTGAGTAGTGCTTTACTGGCCCCTAGTAGATCCTAGGTCCCTCCCCTCTCATTGGCCAGATGGGCATTTGATGGCTCTCACCTAATGTGGAGATGCCTGCCCTACTTCGGATGACAGAGAAAGGAAACAATCTTTCCTAATAGAAAGGATGCCCGACATAAACCCAAATGACAATTCAGAGCCTAAACTTCCTGAGTTTTGGCAATAAGGAATTAAGTTTTTCTGAGGTCACTTTCCATCTTATCAGCCTTGGCTTTGTTTTGGTCCTTCCACTTTCATTTTCATGTAGCAAACAGACTATTAAGGCACACCAGCACATTCAACACCTCAAGAAAATGCCCCACCTGTCCTTGAGCAAGGCTCACCTGAGGCTCTGGCCAACAAGGAAAAAAAGAAGACAGTAAAAATAGCACCTATGCTGATCCATTTCCTGAAAGCTCACCTCTGGAGCTTACATTACCTGTGAATTAATTATAACAATGTGACACTTAATCTTCTGATCAAGGAATAAAGCCATTTCCATTTCTCATCTCTCTATTGGACTTCCCATTTAAATACATACACACACACTTTCCCCCCCAAATGTGGGCTCTTGAATTTGAATGTTCTTATGTCTCTCACACCTCAAACAAAAACCCTTCCCAGCCCTCATGACCTGTGTGGTTTGCTCAAGAAAGAAGCTAAGAGATGAGGAAGCTCTTAGCACTGAGAAGTGTGTGTATCTAACTAATTCTCCAAATCTCATTCCCAGTAGCTTGCTGGTTTACTAAAAACTGAGGGCATAAAATTTAGTCACAGAAGGACCCTGATGTGCCCCCCATTTTACAGATGGGACAACTGAGGCCTGAGAATAGAAAGATTTTCTCAGGGTGAGACATCTAGGCAACAACAGAACAACTTTCTAGTCCATCACTTTTCTATTACACCATATCCAAAATCACATGGGCCTGAACATATTTCCCATTTTCTGATTACACTACCTGGGAAATGATTTGTTAATTGCCAATGGCCGACATTTACTGAGCGTTGGCTGGTTATTAGCTGATTTATATCTATTATTTTATTTGGTCCTCACTGGAACCCCAAGTGGCTCAGTTAATATCTTCATTTTATAAACGAGAGCGCTGAAGATTAGAAAAGGGGTGATAACTTTCCCAAGGTTCTGTAGCGATGAGTGAAGTAGTATTTGAACCCAGGAATTTTGACCTCAGAGGATGAATGCTAAACCACTACCTGATCCTGTTTCCTTACGCTGAGACCCTTCCTGGTAGTGATCCCTTTAGGACCATTAGATATCTAACAGAAACCAAGATGCACCGTGCCAGAGGTCAAGGCCAGTGACTGAGCGAAGCCCACGCAGCTGGGGCAGTGCCGAGAGGGGAGGGTGGTGAGGGGCCCACCTAGGCTGTGCATCTGGCGTCGGGAGCGGGGCAAGGTCAGGCCTCTAGCGTTGCCCTGGACCTGCTCTGTCATCTGATCGACAAGAGCAGACAGCTCACCACCAACAGCAGGGCCCAGTCAGGTCCCAGCTTCCTCGGTTGTCAAGGGGAGCTGCCATGGCTGTGCCCCGGGCTATGGAAACTGCACAGCCCAAGAAGTGGAGGCATCCGTGTCATGGTTTCTATATACGCTCCCTAAGGAGAGAAGTATTTATCCACCCCATCCCCTCCCCACTCTGCTAATGGACCCCCTCAGTGCTCCTGGGTCAGTGCAGGGAGTAGGAATCCTGCTCTGGTTTTGAGAGTACAGCCCAGTTTTGCTGACTTAGCTGGTTTAGTCACCGACAGGGAACCTGTCTAATTAGTTTCAGGGCTGTCATTTCCCCTCCCCCTGTATATCGCTTTTTTCTCTCTGGGCCTCCCTTTTCCCATTTGTTTAAAGGTAAATGTGAGCTCTCGTGAAGCTGCATCTAAGATCAATGTGTCTAGCTGGTATGTTCTACATCCCTCATGCTCCGGGTTTTGATGGTAGGATAAGAGCTGAAGTCACCAGACAGAGGCAGGGACCCAGGCACCGTGCTGGTAATAAAGCAAGGACCAGTGAGAGAGAAGCGAAGAAGGCAGCGGGAGCAGCCCGGGAAAGATGTTCGAGAGGAGAAGGGTCGCTGAGGCTCCTAGGGACACAGAAGGGCCACCTCCTCACACCTTTGTCATAAGAAGTTCTCTCTTTGCAGAGCTTCAAGGAAGGTACAGACAGGCTTTCCGGGCTCGGAATCTTTTTGCCCCACCCATTGCCTAGCATCTTAGATCCCAGTTTTATTGTGATTCGTTCTCAGAACCACCAAGAAGAACACTTCTTCATTCACAATCTTGTGAAAAATAATCAGTGAATTTCAAAGCCTCCTTAGCTAGAAATGGGCAGTTTTGAATTTTGAAACAGACACATTTGTTTTTAATGGTGCTTCAGTAAGAATAATGGACTTCCCTGGTAGCTCAGATGATAGAGAATATGCTGACATCAGTTCAGTCTCTGGGCTGGGAAGATCCCCTGGAGAAGAGAATGGCTACTCACTCCAGTTTTCTTGCTTGGAGAATTCTATGGACAGAGGAGCCTGACAAGCTACCATCCAAGGGGTCGCAAAGAGTTGGACATGACTGAGTGACTAACACTTTCACTTTCAATAAGAATAATACTTACTAGCTCCATAGTCTAAGATGGCCTCTAGAAAAGTCGGGAGAAACTGAGAAAGCAGTTTCCATCATCCAGATATGGAGGTATGTTTGCTCACCAAACTAGGATTCAAAATGACCTCAGTTCAAAACGACCTAGACTAGCTAAAACACATGGCAGGAAGAAAAGATAGCAGAGAGAAACATCAAGGCCAGCATTTGGGTCAAAAAATTAGATTTCTCACCAACCAGAGACCTTGCAACAGGTCTTGGGGAACAGGCTGCAATGAGTACAATAGCCAGCAGGGCTACACATAACTTGGGCTGAGCTAATGAAAGAAGAATGCTTGTGTTTGTGAATCACGGTGGCTTAAAAGTGTTCTGGAGTAGAGTCTTCATCTGCTATACAGGATATTCACATACGCCACTACTCAGATGCGCCTTCATACCTACTATCCAAAGGTAGCCCAGAGTATGTACAGAGGACTTAGGCAGGTCTAGATTCAAAGCCAGATTCAGCTTACCATCTTGGAGAACTTGGGCAAGTTATAGCGGAGCCACTGTTTCTTTAGTTGTCCCAAAATATGCTTCCCTTGACTGGTTGTTGTAAGTAATAAAGATAATGTATGGTTACACTTCTCAGATTAGGTTGGCAAATTCCTAGGAGTATTTGGCAGTATGCTTGGGAGTATGGGAGGCCATGGCATGAATACAAGGCGTGTTCCCAGTGTTTCTCTTTTACTCAATGGCAAATCGTTTACAACCTATTTTTATAGTAAGCCGAAGAGAGATCTGCTATTGAGTAGAAAGAAAAATCTGCTGCCATGTTTAAAGCTTGAAGTGGGAAGGAATTTTCAAGACACAGACAGCTGCTGCATGGCCTACATCCTTAGCTCCTTAGGGATGCACACTCCCTTTCTCTGTCTTCAGGGTGCTTTGGCAGGAAATTCAACATGCTTTGGGGCTCATGAAATACTTAGCATGGGCTTTGGCACATGGTAAATGGTCAATAATTATTAAATGTTGTTATTTGGAATTTCTGGAATGAGGTCATCCTATTAGTCCCTGCATATGTGTATAATGAGGTCCAGTGAGGACTATCCCTTTTTAAGAGGGATGCAATCAAACAAGAATGTGTCTAGATTAAAGAATGATGGCCTGATGGCCAAGAGGTCCAGAAATCCTATTACATGAGAAGTTGTTCTAGTCACAGGGACTCGTTACCCTGAAGAAGTGAAAAGAGGACAAGGGAGTTCTTTCAATATCTGAGGATGTGAGAAGAAAAAGACAGAGCAAAGATAATGAATTAGCAGATGAGGACCGACTAAGGGAAGTAAATAAGAAGCAGATTGAAAGTCACTCTGTTGTGTCCAACTCTTTGTGACCCATGGACTATACAGTCCTTGGAATTCTCCAGGCCAGAATACTGGAATGGGTAGCCTTTCTCTTCTCCAGGGGATCTTTCCAACCCAGGGATCAAACCCAGGGATCAAACCCAGGTCTCCCGCATCGCAGGCAGATTCTCTACCAGCTGAGCCACCAGGGAAGCCAAAGAATACTGGAGTGGGTAGCCTATCCCTTCTCCAGGGGATCTTCCCAACTCAGGAATTGAACCGGGGTTCCCTGCATTGAAGGCAGATTCTTTACCAACTGAGCTATCAGAGAAGCCCAAGAAGCAGATTAAACCTCTATATTAAAAAAAAGAAACACTTTTTGAGTTGTCTGGCAGAGGGAAGCAGAGTATAATGGTTAAGAACTCAGGTTCAAGAATCAGAATCATGGGGTTCAAATCATAGCTTTGATTTGTAATAGTTTTGTGAATTTGGGGCAAGTTTGTTAACTCTTTGGTTTGGTTTCCTCATCTTTAAAATGGTGATAAAGAGATAGTGTTCATAGGATTACTGTGAAGATTAACAAAAATATGTAAAGCACCTAGATACCTAGTTAATGCTCAATACACTACTTTATACAGAAGCTGGCTGCAAGTGTACACTTGGGAGCGTTATGGACTGAATGTTTGTGTTCCCCCAGAATTCATGTCAAAACCCTGGCTTTTAGTGGTATTAGATGACGGTATTAGGAGACCTTTCGGTGGTGATTAGGATTAGATGAGGTTATGAGGGTGGAGCCCTCACGAATGGGATTACAGAGAGCTTGCTTTCTGTCTCTTCTTTCCTGCCATGTGAGAACACAGTGAGAAGGTGACCATCTTTAAAACAGAAAACAAATCCTCATCAGACAGTAAATATGCAGGTGCCTTGGTCTTGGACTTCCTAGCCTCTAGAACTATGAGAAAGAAATGTTTGCTGTTTAAACCACCCAGTTTATGGTATTTTTGATACAGTAGCCAAAATATACTAAGACAGAGAGACACAAGGGTACAGGGAACAGTTAAAGTCAAGGATGTTATAAGACTGTTTTTCTAAGAGAGAACATATATGAAGAAAAGAGAACCAAACAAACCAACGCCCTGCAGTTCCAGGATTGCAGTATTAGAATGCAAATAGCCAAAAATGCAAATAACAGTGGCTTAACTTACTAACAATAAATAACTTACTAATAATTTTACATATTAAGAATCATGGAGGTGGGCAATTCTGATATTAGTCTGAGTTCAGTAATGTCATCAAGGACCCAGGCTGTTTCTTTTCTCTGCCCTGCCATTTTCTACATATTGACTTTCCATATTCACACTTATGACCTCAAGGTCTCAAGGTAGCTTCCAAAGCCTAAATTCCAAGACTTCCCTTAACTACGTTCAAGGCAAAAATATGAAGGAGGGACTAAAGATTCCACTTCATGAAATTCTGTCTTTCATATGGAAAAACAGTTCTTCTCAGAAGTCCTCCAGCTGTTTTTTTCTTATGCACCACTGACTGAGACTAAAATTTCCATATTCAAGCAACCATAATGTACGCTCCAGATCTGCGTGGGAGCCTACCTTCCCTAAAAATCAGTAGATCTCTGCCTAAGAGTTAAACGAAATATAGGGGCGATGACTGCTGAGTAGCTGTCATTTGTCAGATTTGGGCAGCACCAATATTTAAAGGGTTAGGAGAAGGAAAGAGGACCATGAAGGATATTGAAAAGGAAATGCTGTAGAAGTTGGAAGAAAACGAGGGGGAGCGTCAAGGAAATGAAAAAGTAAGGAAGCTTCAAAGAGGAGAGAGAGATCATCACAGTCAAATATTTCCATCTTTAGGTCAAAAAGAACTGAAAGGGTCCACTGCCCTGGTGATTTATAAACTGGACAAGAGGCATTTCAGTGGTGGATGGGTGTAGGAACCAGAGGGAAAGGTACAAGAAGCTAAATGAAATGAGAGAATGAAACAGGAAACAGAGATAGACAGGGATAATATGAAAAGGAGAAGACACGGTCGGTTTACGGTGGGGGGGAGGGTGGCGGTTTTAAGGAGAATCTTGCAGTGCACTTCTTTAGGGAGACAGAGCCAAAGTAAAGGGGTATATTAAATAGTTAGGAAAGGGAGGAAGAAAGAGAATGAAGATTGTGTAGGAAAGGACAGGGTCAATGCCATGTGTAGAGGCCAACCCTAGATGAGAAGAATGATATCTTTTCCTCTGAGATGTCATGGTGGGAGGGGGTTGGAGAGATGGAAGGAGGGAGAAGAAAGTAAGGACCAGTATGGACACAGATAAAAATTGAGTTTTAGGTTCATAGCAAGGTCTTCAGAGGGATCTGCAATATCAAGCACATGGGAAAGGAAGAGGGGTGGGGTTATAGCTGAAAAGAGCTTCCCATAAACTGTTAACCTCAGAAAATCCCGTTGTTTCCAGCTGTGGACATAGAGGAAAGAAGAAAAAGAACATATTTGCCCCTCTTTCTCAGGAGAGTTTAATATCAGTCCACTTGTTCTGAGTCACTCAGTCACGCCTGATTCTTTGCGACCCCATGGACTGTAGCCCACCAGGCTCCTCTGTCCATGGGGATTCTCCAGGCAAAAATACTGGAGTGGTTTGCCATCCCTTCCTCCAGGGGATCTTCCCCACCCAGGGATTGAACCCAGGTCTCCCGCATTGCAGGCACATTCTTTACCACCTGAGTCACCAGTTTTAATGAAAACAGGCACCATAGGACCAGCTAGACATATGGCCGAATCCTTTCTCCAGAAAAGGCCTCCATGCCCAATAAAATATTTCCTCTCACCCAGCTCCAAGGGTAGAGAACAACACTCCTTCTCTGCCCATTTAAGCCCTGGCATTCATCTATGGGGAGCTTTTAGAGCCAATACCATTGACATGTGTCCTAAACAATGGATTTATTGTTTCCTGTAGTTCAGGCATCATGAGTCTTCAATTAAGAGAAGACTTTCTTTTCATTCCCAGATATATTTTAGGGGAAAAGTCAATCCATTGGAGACAATACTGGCTCATCTTCATCAGGAAAGATGTCTCCAACCCAGTGTTCCTATAAAACAGCCATAACTCAGACAAAATATTCCATCAGGGACAACAAAACAATCATTGACAGACTACAATCAAAATGCAGTTGAAAACCAATTTTGTTCAAAATTATCCCATTTTTGCATTTTGGCTTGGATGTCATTTAGGATTGATGGGGCATCTTAGGCTCTAATTTTTTTTTATCCCTTTGAAATACAGCTTTTAAAGTGAATTAAAATGCAAGAGAATTTTTGAGGGATGATAACAAATTAAGATACATTTTATTACATCTAGAAGATAGGTAGTTACTGCCTTCTTTTCAAAGATAAGCACATGAAGAAAGATTAGAAAGATTCTCCCCAAGTCACAGAGCTGAGTATCAGAGTGCAAAGATGAACCCAGGTGTTCTTACTGATTTCTATCAGCCCAGGTTTCCACATCTTTAAAAAAGGGAGTGATAGACCTCACAAATGTATATTAAGTAAGATGCAACATTTAAAACCATCCTCTTCCATGGATTGTGGTTAGAGAAAAGGTTGGAATAGGTCAAACAAAAAGCTGTCGAGAAATTCCAGCAGGGAGGCAGTCAGCTTCAGTGTGGGAGGCCCATGGGTCAAGATTTTTGATTGTAAAGGATTCAAACTGACTAGCTAAGTGAAAGCAATGAAATTTGTTGGTTGGGCTTTGAGTGACTTCTAGGCTCAGCTGAAAGTCTGGGGAGCCTGGTTCAAGCAAGGGGCTGGAGCTAGGGAGGCTGAATGGTCCCATTCATAGCAATGGGCACATCCCAGAGACAGTCTCCTTAAACACTGGACACAGCCTCTGCCCTATGACTGCTGCCACCACTGGACCCTTGATACCATACTCCAATCACCCAAGTAAATTCAAAATGAGTCAGTTGATTAGATGTAAATCTGGTTGCAGTATCTCATCACCCACCATGTTCTATGCAACAGCTTCCAGAGATGAGGAGGGCAAGTATCTAGCCTCTTTCACTTCTAAACACTTATAGAGGCAATCCCCCTAAACATGGAAAGGAGTTTCAGGTTATAGATGCAAACAAATGGCAAATGTTCATTACAGATGGTGTACTTAAATAATACTCTTCTTTTTAAATATTTGTTTATTTATTTTTATTTGGCTATACCAGGTCTTAGTTGCAGAATGTGGGATCTAGTTCCATGACCAGGGATTGAACCGGGGACCCCCTGCATTGGGAGTGTGGAGTCCTAGGCATTGGACCACCAGGGAAGTCCCAAATCATAGTTTTCTTAATCTGACTTCCATCTTCCTATGATGCTCATCTCCTGGGACTTCCTCATCTATAACTGCCGGACTCCTCAGATTGGTGGGTTCCTCGCGTTCTCATATCTTGACTGAGCATCCCCATTCCAAGGTCCATTCTCCTTTTCTTCTCCCTTTTTCTGAAAAATCACTCAGATTTGACCCATGATTTCCTAACTCTCCAAATCCTACTTATTGAAGACTAAGGGCCTGGCATGCTTACTGAACACTGATGCCTATAGTTCTATCACCTTCTAAGAACCTTCCCTAATGAAAGAAGTCCTTGTTTACATCCCAGATCTCACGGTCCCCCTCTCTCGGAAGTATATCCAGTCTCATTCACAGGATTAATGACTTGACCGTATATATCATTGCTTCATTAATCCATTAATTAATGAATATGGTAATATAGAGAGCAGACCAAGAATCAGACTCTTGAGTACCACCAACTTGATGCACTTCCATGGGCAAGTCACTATTATCTTAAGCTGCTGCTTTGGAAAGAATAGAATAGATGAAATCATGGCTTTCAACTTGGGTCTTCATTAGAATCACTTGGGAAAGGGAGGTGGTGGGGGTAGGCATGGGAACTCAAATACAAATTTCCAAGATCCAACACAAACCCTCAGTCTTCCAGAGTGAATGTAGGAATCTACAAGGACTTTTCTGTATTGTTTTGTTTCTCTTCCTTCCTTCCTTCCTTTTTCTTCCTTTCTTCTTTCCTTCGGTTTTGCTTTAAGTGTACCAATTTATCCTGATAATAAGCTGGAATGGGGACCCCAGAATGGAAACATTTCTTATACCCTTTAGCTCTAGGCCATGATGAGGTAGAAACACAGAAAGCTTCCATCTCTGGGGTCTGACTTTGGCTCTGAAAATTCCCAGCTCCAGAAAGTGACCAAGTAACTCAACATCTCCAAGCATCAGTTTCCTCATTTCAGAAATGAGAATGATAAACATACCTACCCTATGAAATTTTTGCCAGGATTCAGTGAGATAAGACTTGCTGCTCTGAGCCCATGCCTGGCCTGTGAATAGCACTCAGGAATGCTTGCTGGATTATTGTGATGATGAGGGGAGGAGAGCTAAGCCACCCGGCTGTGTTGGGGGAGGCTGGAAGAAAGCTGGTGGAAACATGACTTTCTTTTTTCTGTTTTTGTGCTTGATTTAACTGTGTAAAAATATAACTGATGAACTTAAAATGTTCAGGATGTTGGCGTTTTTCCCCCTTTTTTCTGGCTGCAGCTTCTCAGAAGATGCGTTCCCAAAGAGGAACATCTCAGCCCCACCAACCAGTATGTGACTCGCTCCTGCGTCTTGGCTCAGGCCTGAATGTGGTCCATAGTAAGCGGCTTTGCCTTAGTGACTCAGCATAGTAGGCCCTTTTTCATTTCTCTCTCATTCCCCAGCCAAGAAACGCTTCCCACTTCTCTCTGCCGTCTGCTACTGAGATCGCATTCTGTATCATCTACTGGGAGATAACACAGTTAAATCGATGCTGGGAACCTTATAAGGCTATAAACACCGCTTTGCAGGATGGACGTCATAATAGCAAATTGAGGGCGAGTGCCAATAATAGATTTCTTGGGTTTCTTTTTTGCTTTTGCACATTCTTCAGGGTTCTCCGAGGGGGGACTGAAATGATATGGCAACCCCAAAATAGTCCAGGGAATCAGACTGAAGAAGGAGTCTTGAGCAGGCAGGCAAACCAAATACAGCCCACACCTTCTCAGCCCCAAATCTGCCTCCCCTAAAAAAGTGAAGGGGCCTCTTTGGAGGCCCTGGATTAGAGCAGTGGGAAGATGGCTTTGGTGTTGGACAGCTCTGGGTCTTGTTCCCTCTGCCTCCTACCAGCTACCTGACCCTGGGTCTACTTCCTAATTATCCTGTTCCTGGTCCTTGTAATGAACAAGTGTCTGCTGATAAAACGAGATGGCAAAGTAAACCTGCCTGCCACACAGTAGGGGCTCAGAATGCGTTCACTCAATTTGCATTCTTTCTTTCCAAAAATAGCCCCACGTTGGCAGGACCAGTCCATTTTAAATGTGCAACTTCCGCCACAGAGTGATTCTAGATTGTTCTAGCAGGGGAGAATTCACTTCCCCAAGAGATCCTTTGAACCTGCTATATGATAATAAAAAAGACACTCAGCTCAAACACTATTCCTGTTTAAAAAAAATTTTTTTTAATATTTATTCATTTGGGTGTGCCACGTCTTAGTTGCGGCATGTGGGATCTAATTCCCAGACCAGGGATGGAAACTAAGCCCACGTTGGAAACACAGAGTCTTAGCCACTAGAACACCAGGGAAGTTCCCCACTAGTCCTGTTTTGTGACTTACCATCTTTGTGTCCTTGCAAATGTTATTAAAAGTTTCTACATTTGCCAAGGGCTTCCTAGGTGCAAAGCACTGCGTGCATGCTAAGTCGCTTCAGTTGCGTCTGACTCTTTGCAACCCCATGGACTGTAGCCCACCAGGCTCCTCTGTCCATGGGATTCTCCAGGTCAGAATACTGGAGTGGGTGGCCATTTTCTCCTCCAGGAGATATTGCCAGGCACTTACTGAATGCTTACTATGCCTTATTTTACTTCATCTCATAACAATCCCTACACAGTAGAAATTACTGTCCTCTCATTATAAAGGGCAGAGAAAATAACTTACCCAAGTTCACATCACTATAAAGGGTGAAGCTTGAATTTAAACCCAGTTTTGTCTGGCTCTAGAGTCTGTTTCTCATTACCATATACCTGGCTCCTGCTTCCTATTCCTGACCTCACTTTCTCTATCTGTGAAAAAGAGGATGATAATCAAAGCCTACCCCCAGGGCTTTCTAGCGATGAACACAGAAAATCATGGATTGAGGGGGCTTTCTGCACTAATAGGACAGTCTATTTAAAGAACCACAGTTACTATCACAAAGGGTGTAATAGTCTCTTTGGTCTTTAGAAAACAATCCCTGTCTCCAAAGAAAATCAGAACTTTAAGGCTGACAGCTCTTGCCTACGCTGAGGACAAGGTGGCTGTTGCAGCTACATGATCGTATATTGAGTAGGGTAGAGTACACACGAAATCTGTATTTATACTTGGGAACCACGCTGTGCTGAAATTAGCACTTGAAGAATAGACACTTCTCTAAAGCTGCCCTTCTTAAGTAACACAGACTAACGTTTCTGTAACTACAGACAACAGTATTTTGAAAGCAATAGCAAGATGCCTTGAGTTCATCCTTAATCCTTACCCACCCCTCCCCAATCACACCTCCCAACTTCACCTCCCCACCCCAGCAACCAGCGTCTATCTTAAACCGAAGCTCTTTTCCAACATTTGTGGTTCAGGCAAGGTCTGAATAATAAAGACTGCCAAAGATTTCTCCAGGATCCTGGTTTATTCAATGGTTGCTCAGAAGTCACAATATTCATCACAAAGGGGCTCAGAAACACTTGATTGATCAGAGATGCCCCAGGCATCATCACAGTAAGAAAGGTATCAATTTCCCAAATTTATGAAAACCATAGAAATGGCATCCAAGCTTTGTCCTGAGATTTGCTCTAATTTACTAGGGTCACTGTACCTATTGCCTGGTAACCCCCAAATTCCACCTGGCTGCCTCCTGGGCTTTGCTTTGGGGAGTCTATCATTATTGAGGTCTTTTTGCCCAGACTTAAGTTGGTTGCTCAGTCATGTCCAACTCTTTGCGACCCGTGGACTGTAGCCCTCCAGGCTCCTCCGTCCATGGAATTTTCCAGGCAAGAATACTGAAGTGGGTTGCCATCTCCTTCTCCAGGGGATCTTCCTGACCCAGGGATTGTACCCAGGCCTCCAGCATTGCAGGCAAACTCCATCTGAGCCACCAGGGAAGCCCAATATATACCTAGACATATATTTGTGTATACGACATATACACTGTGTGTGCATGCACACACACACCGTGCACATCCCCAATTTCCAAGGAAACCAAATGAGGTGGAAAAATCGAAAAACAGAAGAAACTGCGAAAGAGCTCTCTGACCCTGTTGCCAGATTCTCCCTAGACCTATAGCTCTGAGACCCCTCTGAGATTTCTGTAGGGTAGTGAGCATTCCTTATCATTTAATATAGAAATGAAGAGTGATGTCTTTAAGTTGAGAATAAATAACTACATAATTGAGCTTCACAATGAATAACCAAGAGAGATGCTAATTTTAAAGCAATCACCCAGCCAGTAGAGCAGACAGAAGCTGACTTTTGATCTGAAAGTCACCTTTGCCCAATAAAATATTATAGATGTGGGAAGCAAGGAGAGAGAGGAAAAATATGAATATTAAATATTTTCCTCATTCCCTGAATAGCTGTAAATAGGGGAGTGAATAAGTACATTAAAGTATAATACATCTGTACAATGGAAAATTATACAGCCTATAAAGAATGAGAATTTCAAGTACTAACAGGGAAAGATGTCTAAGTTATATTGTTATGAAAAATAGAATTTCAATGTTATTATGTTAATCCATTTAAGCAAAAGCAATCACATGAAAAAAAAGAATGCCTTTACTTAAATCTGTGGGGTAAGATTTTGGAGAATTATTATTTTCTAAGCCATTCATTTCTATAAAGTTTGTTTTTAAAGATTAAGAATCTACTATGCTGATAACCAGAAAAGGTGATGAGGCTGAGTTAAATTATCTTCTTTTCTCTATGGAGACCAATAACCTTGAGACCTTGAGATCTAGGGGACCCCTGCAATGATATCTACAATAGCATGCCCTGGGTCCTTCATTTCACTGTATAAGCAGATGTATTTGGAAACCCAGACATGCCACATTCTAGCCAAATCGCTCCTCTTCTATTTTTGAAAAACTAGAAAAACCACAGTGACTTATGTTCATCATTTCTGGTCCAGCGGTGGCCAAGTGGGTGGGTGGCAGAGTTCCAGGTTCTGATGGATGACAAGACTTTGGTGGCCAAAATGTTAAAGACCTTTCCTTCTTTTTCTCCTTTTGTGGGTTTGGTTTTTATTTTTTTATTTTTTTTGTCTTCAGCACTGGCAAAACACATTTACAAAGTTGTTACAACGACAGGTCATCAGTCATCAGTCTGTAACATTGCCAAGGGCCAGTCCACCTGCCCAGTGTGGACTCTGATCACTTGTCAAAGGAGAATGGCATCTGGAAAGTACGAAATTTTTTTCCCCAATTTTTTTGGCTGCACAATGCAGCATGTGGGATCTTAGTTCCCCAACCAGGGATTGAACTTGTGTGCCCTGTAGGGGAAACATGGAGACTTAACCACTGGGCTGTCAGGAGAGTCCCCATATGGAATATTTTGACTGAGAAGAAACATGAGAGGGGACACTTGGTCTAAGGTTTCCTTTCACCCAATTTCTTGGCGGAACTTCTGATTAGAGAATTGGAGACCCCCACCGTGGATAGCCAAGAAGAAATCATAGATTTAATGTGTGACTACCTGTCCATTTACAGAGGAATGAGTCAAGAGGATGTGGTACATTTATGCAATGGATTATTACTCAGCCATAAAAAAGAACAAAATAATGCCTTTCACAGCAACATGGATGAATTTAGAGATTGTCACACTGAGTGAAATAAATCAGACAGAGAAAGACAAATGTCCTATGATATTGTTTATATGTGAAATCTTTAAAAATGATAAAAGTGAACTTATTTACAAAACAGAAATAGGGTCACAGAAAACAAACGTATGGTTAAATGGAGGAAAAAGTAGGGATGGGGATAAATTGGGAGATTGAGACTGACATGTACACCCTACGGTAAATAAAATGAATAACCAGTGAGGACCTATTGTAACACAGGGAACTCGACTCAGTACTCTGTGCATTAGTTGCTCAGTCATGTCCGATTCTTTTTGGCTCCATGGGCTGTAGCCTACGAGGCTCCTCTTCCATGGACTCTCCAGTTAAGCATACTGGACTGGGTTGCCATTTCCTACTCCAGGGGATCATCCCGACCCAGGGATCGAACCCCTGGTTTCCTGCATTGCAGACAGAGTCTTTACTATTTGTAATGACCTATATGGGAAAAGAATCTAAAAAAGAGTGGATACATGTATTTGTATAACTGATTCACTTTGCCATACAGTAGAAATTAACACACCGCTGTAAACCAACTATACTCCAATAATAATTTTTAAAACTAAATAAATAATAAAGTAAAATGTGACTACAAGTAGCCAAACTGAGTGTTAAATGCTTTTGTTATAAACACTTGTTGGTGATCTGCAGAAACCACATGAACCCATTTTCTCCAAGGACCGCAGTTATCTACTCTGGGCAGTCATGCTTTTTTCATGTAAGTTTCCCAGAACCTCTCGATCCCAGTTTCATCCAAGATGAACACCTGACCCACCAGGACCAATCAAATTTTTCTGGCAATCTGTGATTACAAATCAGATTCATCCATTTCCTTTTTGAGGCTAGAGCTGATTATCCCCCCAAACCGGGAGCTGTGGCACTGGTACAAGTCAAGAGAATGCGCCAGTGCTTTGACCATTGTTTAAAACAGTTTGGTTACTCAAAAAAAATAAACATAGAATTATTATATGATCCAGAAATTCTCCTTCTGAGTATATACCCAAAAGAATTCAAAGCAGGGACTTGAGCAGATACTTGTATACCAACATTCATAATAGCATTATTCATAATAACCAAAAGGTGGAAGCAAAGCAAATGTCCATCAACAGATGAATGGATAAACAAATGTGTGTGTATACATATATATATTTAATATTAGTCTTAAAAAGGAGTGAAATTCTGACACATGCTACAACATGGATAAACCTTGAAGCCATTACTCAAAATGAAATAAATCAGACATAAAAAGATAAATATCATATGATTCCACATATGTAAGGAATCTAGAGTAAATTCATACAGACATGAAATAGAATGGTGACTGTAAGAAAATAGAAGGGGGTAGGGGGAAATGGAGAGTTGTCAAATGGGTTTCAGTTTGGGAAGATAAAACACTTCTGGAAATTAATATGACTATATTTAGTACTACTAAATGGTCCACCTAAAACTGGTTGTGATAATTAATTTTATATGATGTATGCTAAGTTGCTCCAGTCATGTCCGACTTTTTGTGACCCCATGAACTGTAGTCCGCCCGGCTCCTCGGTCCATGGGATTCTCTAGGCAAGAGTACTGGAGTGGGTTGCCATACCCTCCTCCAGGGGATCTTCACGATGCAGGGATCAAATCCACATCTCTTTTGTCTCTTATGTTTCCTACATTGACAGTCAGGTTCTTTACCACTAGCGCCACCATTTAAAAAAAAAAAAGCACCACAAACACTGGGCAATATTGGAGTTAGAGTTCAAGAACTGTGAAGCCAAGGCAGCAGCTTTGAACAAAATGCATTCAATTCAACTGCACAGATATTTCCTGAGTACCTATTATGTGGTGGGCCAACTGAGAGGTTATACAGAGGATTTAGAGATTAATGAGACCTAGCCTAAGCATGAGGGAGCTCACATAATAGGGGAGATTTCAGAAAGTACACAAATGCAAAGCGAAGAGTAACAAAACTGCAAATAAATAGAACAAATAAACCTTGGAGGATTGAGAATTCAAGGAAGACTTCATTGTAATCTGATATCTGAGATGTGCCATGATGTATTGGTAGCTGCTATAGACTGAATGATTGTGTCACCCTCAAAATTCACATTGAAATCTAATCTAAAAAGTGGCCTTTGGGAGGTGATGAAGTCTTAAGGGTGGAGCCCTCAAGGATGGGATTAGTGCCCTTATAAAAGAGCCCCAGGGAGATTTCTTCTTTATTTTATCAAGTGGAGACACAGCAAGAGGACAGTTGTCTGTGAACCAGGAAGCAGTCCCTCATTGAAAACCACATCTCCCAGCACCTCAATCTGGACTTCACAACCTGTAAAACTAGGAATAAATTTCTGTTGTTATAAACCACCCAGCCTATGGTACTCCATTATAACAGCCAGAACAGAATAAAACAGTAGTTTTGCACCAGGAAGGGGACATTCTAAACATAGAGAATATGGATTAAAACTGTGAGCCAACTTGGGGAATAGTAAGCAGAGGATGGGATAAAAATAAGAGCAGAGAAAGTAAGCGTGAACTTATTCTCTTCCAGAAACCATGCAGAGTATTTTTCACATATCTCATTTAATCTGCACAGCAGTCTTGTACCCAAGTCTTGTAGAAGACGCTCCTGGTCACCTATCTAGCTGCCATTTCTCCTCCCTATTCCTTGTCTCCAAGTCTGATTTGTTATTGTTGTTATTCAGTCACTAATTGGTGTTCAACTCTGCAATTCCTTAGACTGCTGCATGCCAGACTTCCATGTCCTTCACTATCTCCCAGAGCTTGCTCAGACTCATGTCCATTGAGTCAGTGATGCCATCTAATCATCTCATCCTCTGTCACCCCCTTCTCCTCCTGCCTTCAATCTTTCCCAGCCTCAGGGTCTTTTCCAATGAATTGGCTCTTTGCATCCGATGGCCAAAGTATTAGAGCTTCAGCATCGGTCCTTCCAGTGAATATTCAGGATTGATTTCCTTTAGGATTGACTGGTTTGATCTCCTTGCACTCCAAGGGACTCTCAAGAGTCTTCTCCAACCCCACAGTTCAAAAGCATCAATTCTTTGGTGCTCAGCTTTCTTTATGGTCCAACTCTCACATCTGCACGTGACTACTGGAAAAACCATGCGTGGAAAGAAAGTGAAGTCGCTCAGTCGTGTCTGACTCTTTGTGACCCCATGGACTGTAGCCTACCAGGCTCCTCCATCCATGGGATTTTCCAGGCAAGAGTACTGGAGTGGGTTGCCATTTCCTTCTCCAGGGGATCTTCCTGACCCAGGGATCGAACCCAGGTCTTCCACATTGTAGGCAGACGACTTTACCGTCTGAGCCACCAGGGAAGTCAGAAAAACCATAGCTTTGCCTATATGGGCCTTTGTCGGCCAAGTGATATGTCTACTTTTTAATATGCTGTCTAAGTTTGTCATAATTTTGCTTCCAAGGGGCAAGTGTCTTTTAATTTCATGGCTGCAGTCACCTTCTGCAGTCATTTTGGAACCTAAGAAAATAAACTCTGCCACTGTTTCCAGTTTCCCCCATCTATATGCCATGATCTTAGTTTTTTGAATGTTAAGTATTAAGCCGGCTCCCAAGAGACTCCTTAGTTCCTCTTTGCTTTCTGCCATCTGCATATCTGAGGTTGCTGATATTTCTCCCAGCAATCTTTATTCCAGCTTGTGCTTCATCCAGCCTGGCATTTCACATTATGTACTCTGCATCGAAGTTAAATAAACAGGGTGACAATATACAACCTTGATGTACTCCTTTCCCCATTTTGAACCAGTCAGTTTTTCCACGTCTAGTTCTAACTATTGCTTCTTGCCCTGCATACAGCTTTCTCAGGAGGCAGGTAAAGTGGTCTGGTTTTCCTATCTCTTTAAGAATTTTCCATAGTTTATCATAATCCACACAGTGAAAGATTTTCACGTTGTCAATGAAGCAGAAGTAGACGTATTTCTGGAATTCCCTTGCTTTCCTTATGATCCAGTGGATGTTGGCAATTTGATCTCTGGCTTCTCTGCCTTTTCTAAATCCAGCTTTTACATCTGTAAGTTCCCTGTTCATGTACAGCTAAAGTCTAGATTGAAGGATTTTGAATATTACCTTGCTAGCATGTGAAATGAGTGCAAATGTACAATAGTTTGAACGTTCTTTGGCATTGTCTTTCTTTGGAACTGGAATGAAAACTGACCTATTCCAATCCTGTAGCCACTGCTGAGTTTTCCAAATCTGCTACATATTGATGCAGCACTTTAGCAGCAGCATCTTTTAGAATTTGAAATAGCTCAGCTGGAATTCCAGCATCTCCACTAGCTTTGTTCATAGTAATGCCTCCTAAGGCCCATTTGACTTCACACTGCAGGATGTCTAGCTCTAGGTGAATGACCATACCATCATGGTTATCTGGTCATTAAGACCTTTTTTGTATAGCTCTGTGCATTCTTACCATGTATTCTCAATTGTTTCTTCTTCTGTTAGGTCCTTACCATTTCTGTCCTTTATCGTGCCCATCTTTGCATGTAATATTTCCTTGGTATCTTCAATTTTCTTGAAGAGATCTCTATTCTTCCCCATTCTATTCTTTTCCTCTATTTCTTTGCATTTGTCACTTAAGAAGGCTTTCTGATCTCTCTTTGCTCTTCTCTGGAACTCCGTATTCAATTGGGTATATCTCTCTCTTTCTCCTTTGCCTTTCACTTATCTTCTTTCCTCAGCTATTTGTAAGGCTTCCTCAGACAACCACTTTGCCTTCTTGTATTTCTTTTTCTTTAGGATGGTTTTGGTCACTGTTCCTGTACAATATTATGAACCTCCGTCCATAGTTTTTCAGGCACTCTGTCTACCAGATCTAATCCTTTGAATCTATTCATCACCTCCACAGTATAATCATAAGGGATTTGATTTAGGTCATATTTGAATGGCCTAGTGGTTTTCCCTGCTCTCTTCAATTTTCATCTGAATTTTGCAATAAAGTCTCATGATCTAAGCCACAGTCAGCTTCAGGTCTTATTTTAGCTAACTGTATCAGTTCAGTTCAGTTACTCAGTCAAGTCCAACTCTTTGTGACCACATGGACTGCAGCACGCCAGGCTTCCCAGTCCATAAACAACTCCTGGAGCTTACTCAAACTCAGCATCTCTGTCTTCAGTTGCAAAGAATACAATCAATCTGATTTCGGTACTGACCATCTGAAGATGTCCATGTGTGGAGTCATCTCTTGTGTTGTTGGAGGAGGGTGTTTGCTATGACCAGTGTGTTCTCTTGGCAAAACTCTATTAGCCTTTGCCCTGCTTCATTTTATATTCCAAGGCCAAACTTGCCTGATTTAGTTTGGGGGTATTCCTCCTGGACAGACTTGTCTTGCTGAGCTTCAGGGTATGAGCCTTTATTAGCCTAATCTGGTGGTAGTAATCCCATTCCTATTGGCTCCTTTGACCAAAAGGCAAGATGCAATTTGATCAGAAAGGAAAGGAGGCAGAAGCGTCTACCAGAGGACTTGTGAAAAGTCTTTTTTCTCTGATTTAAAAAAATGAAAGCAAAACCTTTCTGCTTTTGGGTGCATCTGTTTAAGAATGTAAAGCTTGGAATTGGCTATACCCCAATACAATATGTTTTTGCTTTTAAAAAATAAAAATAAAAACGTATGTAAAGCCTGGGACTGTGGTACTCCTCTTGTGACCATCATCCTATGACTCTAAAGATGAAACTAACCCTCTAAAAATGACAGATGAGAAAGACAGAGGGAAGCTACTGACTTTGAGCCCCTGAGTTAACCAACCCTGTGACCACATCCCTCCCTCTCTCTCTTTACTTAACACCTTTTTTTTTTTAACATTTAAGCCACTTTAAGTTGGGTCGTCTATTAATTGCAGATGAAATGTTACCTGAGTCTGCAAAATAAAATTAGTTGCCTGTAAGTTAAAGATCAAGGTGTATGACTCCAGGTGGGATGAAATTAAAACAGTAGTCTGACCTCAAACATGTGGGTGGGCAAATCAGAGGGCAGGAAGGATGACCCTCCTCTGAATGTGTGAGTACCTCAGGAATGTGAAGCATTATTTTAGAGTCCCACCTCCTTGCCTGTGGCCTGGGGGAGGGATAAGGGATGGCGTTTCCGTGGTGACTCAGCCCTTCCCCTTGAAAACCCAAGAGAACGTCAAGCGTGTCCTTGCAGGCAAAGTTTCCTCTGTCAGGGCTGTGTTTATACAGGGGAGTGCCTGGAAACTCTCGCTCCTTCTTTACGCTTGACTTGTCCCATGTCTCCCACCTCCTCGACTCTCACGGGGTGGGGGGCCCAGCAGCACTCCAACCCCCTCGCTCTGCCTCCCACACATTTCCAGGCCTTCCTTGGAGGCAATTGCCAAGGGGTGGAATGACCTCCCCCACCAGTAATTTTACTGTTGGGATGGAGAAGATTGTCTTCTTTAGGTTATTATAAGATGTTGAATATAATTCCCTGTACTATATAGTAAATCTTTGTTGCATATCTATTTTATGTGTGGTAGTTTGGATCTGTTAATCCCACTGTTTTCGTTGTTCAGCCGCTAAATCGTGTCTGACTCTTCGTGACCCCATGGAATGCAGCACGCCAGGCTTCCCTGTCCTTCACCATCTTCCAGAGTTTGCTCAAACTCATGTCCATTGAGGAGGTGATGCCATCCAACCATCTCATCCTGTCTCCTAATTTATGCCTCCCTCTCCCCTTTTCATAATCTTAAATTTGTTTTCTATGTTTGTGAGTCTATTTTTATTTTGTATTTAGATTCACTTGTATCAGTTTTTAGATTCCACATGTAAAGAATAGCATATAGTATTTGTCAACTATACTTCAATTTAAAAAAAGGGAAAAAAAAGACTGTTTCCTATAAAAATATAACTCATCCTTCTGGGACAGATTAGAGGAAGCTTTCCACCAGAGGTGACCGGAGGCTGCCAGATAGAGCAGTGGATGTGAGTCAGATAAATCTGGATCTGTATTCCAACTTGGACACCATGAGCTACATGATCCTGGGCAAGTCACTTCACTTCCCTGACACTTGAGTTTATTATCTGAAGAATGGGAGTCATGACACCAGCTCTGCTTACTTCATAGGGTTCGTGTTTGTCTGCCAAAAAGATGATCAAAAACACTCACGGCCACCGTGCCAACTTCAGGACTGTATCTTGAGGTGCTGGGACTCCCATGGAGACTTACATCGCAGACAGAGGAAAAAAGTTCAGAAACAAGAACTTGGTATACCCAAACTGTCTAGGCAAGTCCTTAAAGGAATCTGGGAAAAGAGAAGGGCATCTATTCACTATGGCAGGAGAAGGAAGATCCAATTGGCTGAATCTCTTCTGTGAAGCCTGACTGTGGGTCTGGGGCTGTGCATACATTTTCTCATTTGCCCTCCTGGCAGCCTCGTGAGATGGGCACCTTCGTATTCATTCTATAAATAAGAAAGGGCCACACCAAGAAATCAAAGGTACCAGCTGAAGGTAGATTCTGGTCTCCTCATAATACAGGTTATGAGGGACTTTTTTATGAAAGGCTTTAAGGCTTTTTACAGCCCTTTTTGCTCCTAAGGATGGATGAGAGGGAGCAAAACCATGGAAAGGAATCTTGCAGCATTATGAGAATTCTCATGCCCATGGTTATAGTCCTCTCCTGAGCTGAGGGTCCTAGGGGGTCCAAAAAAAATAGTACTGAAAGTGACTGAAAGGTAGTAATTGTTCCACAAATTGTGCTGAACAATGAATTAAAAACCCCACATTTCAGTCTAAACAGCTTTCTAACTATATAGCCTTGAGCAACCTATTGGATCAGGCTTCAGATTTTTTTAAAAAAGATTTTCTTTGATTGAACTATTTTTCAAGTCTTTATTGAATTTCTTACAGTATTATTTCTGTTTTATGTTTTGGTTTGTTGACCCCAAGGAATGTGGGATCTTAACTCCCTTATCAGGGATCAAACCTGTACCCCCCTGCATTGGAAGGCGAAGTCTTAGCCACTGGACCGCCAGGGAAGACCCCAATCAGGCTTAACCTATAACAGAAGAATGGGCTTATGCCTCTTTTTCTGTCTGTCCAACCAGGTTTGGGTGGATACCATAGGATAAGGACAATCAAGTTTGACAGGGGAGGGAAGGGGGCTGAGTTGGCCAGCAGAGCAAACACTGGTGTCTGTGTCCTCCTTCTCATTTGTAAAATGGAAGATTATGCTAGATCCCTGGTTTTCAAGTTTTCAACCCATTTTTTTTCCCCCTTTTTAAGCAACAACTGAAAGGTTTTACTATCTGAAATCTGACAGGGAGCCCCAAACTATTAGGTGAGTAAAAGTCCTGAACAGATGGAAACAGCACAGGGTTGCAGAGACCAACCCCCACCCTGCCTTCCCCGCATTACCTTTTCTTCCCTACTACCAAGGCCACTTTGCAAGATGGGGAGCCCCACAGTCCGTGTGGGATTTCCAAAGCCTGACTTCCAATAAACTGTTTCAAATGCCTTCATTATTATGACTTTAGCCTCAATAGGTATCAATATTAATGCCTTTCACAGATGAAGAAACAAGCAAAAAAAGCTTAATTAACATGGCCCAGGAATTAAGATTTAAGACACTTAACGGAGAGTGCTTTCTTCCACAGTGGGAAGGGGTTTCAGATGCCCTGGGACATCTATACTCCTGACCCAAAGGCTATTGAAATCAAACTGAGAATACAATCTTGATGTGACTGGAAACACCAGATGAAATTTTATTTTCCAGGGCAGTTTTTCCACAGTAGTTCTTTTTGACAGCCCAGCAGAGTTGGTGACTTGGGCTTGGTATCCGGGCATTGGAGGAAGATGTCCAGAAAAATTTCCGATGTCACAGGCTCCGAGAGCACCAGATGTGTCAGAACTCTGCCTCATGAGCCGACCCAGTGGATCTACATGTGTAAACAAAGCCGCGCTTTAGACATCTGGGAGGAAATGACTTTTCTGATGGCTTTAATGAGTGTGGACATGTCAGAAGCCCAGACTGTACCCTCTCCTTAACGTGTGAGCTTGCGCAAATGAGTGTCTGTGTGCCTCCAAGAAGTGGTAAGAAAAGATACAAAACAATCGTGACTCAAATGAACAGCCCAAGTTTCTGGTAACATGATGGAATACACAGACTTAAAAAAAAAAAAAGAACTATTCCAAGCACAAGGACCCTGTTCTCAGGAAGTAGCCCAGTGTCTTTCATTACACTCTGCAAATCTCATTTGTGTGGCAGGAAAGATGACTGCTTGCCTGATGTCATTCTTTGTCTGCCTACTATGGGCCAAGCATTTATTCAAATCTTCATTTGACATTCACCGAGGCTCTTGGTAATACTTTCCTAATCAGTATGACAGAGGAGAGTCCTTCTGTTCTTCCTTGTTTTATCCAGCCAAAGAATATTTGTTGACTTCGTCTCATGGGTCCATTATCCAAATTCTCATTCCATACAGATTTATTAGTCATCTGTGTTGTGCTCACTCAGTTGTGTCCGACTCGTTGCGACCCAATGAACTTTAGACCTCCAGGCACCTCTATCCATGGGATTCTCCAGGCAAGAGTACTGGAGTGTGTTGCCATTTCCTCCTCCAGGGGATCTTCCTAACCCAGAGATCGAACTCACGTCTCTCGTCTCCTGCATTGGCAGGAGTGTTCTTTACCACTAGTGCCACGTGGGAAGCCCAATTCTTTGTCTCCTATGTGCTAGATGTTGAGTATAGGTCTACGGATACATGTGATTCAGTATCTCTTTCCTCTGACATCTTCCAGCACAGTGGCTTTATTTTCCAAAAGTCCACTTGTCACATGCCATTTTGCCCTTAGAGTCTGGGCCAATAGCAACAGCCCATGAGCAAAAGTCAAACAGCAATGTCTTGGATCCTTGGAAAATCCTCCAGGCATACGTAAATGCATGTACGTAAAGATACCAGCTTTAAGTGGAACTTGGTACAGCACTGGTCTTACCTTCATTAGAGATTTAATATCCATCCCATAGACGCTTGCCTCCATATTAGGAAAAAACTGAAAATAAGCGAATGGATTGATGTTGATGTGAAAACCCCAAACAGAGGAAAGAAAAAGGAGGAAATGGAAAGGCCAGTAATCTCCCCATCAACATTCATGGTTAAATTGACCAGATTGCCAGAGCACAATTTTAGGAGTTTGCGGTTTGATGTTTTGTGTTCAGGGCATGCAGTTCCAAGAACAGCTGTGACTTGACTTCAGCAGCATATATATTTATATATTTCCATCTTCATCACCTCTATCACCATCAAATGTCAGCTCTCTTCTATGAAGGCAGTGAGCCCCACGTGATTTGCTGAACCCACAATTATTCATGCTTCCTGGCGCCCAAGCCGGGCTTTTGCCAACCTATATCCAAAGTGCCCCAAGCCCTTGTTTCTGAGGTAGAAGATGGGGATCATTAAGATCAGGTGGGTCAGTGTCTCTGAGTTTAAGCCACCAGACTGAAAGTACATCTACTTCCCTTTTGGAGAGGTCCATGGATGTCAGGACCCACCATTCATCACTGCCAATTGTGGAAAATTGGCATTTATCTTAGAAAATGCCAAATGTGTTTTCCTTGCATATCTGTTACCACATTAGTGATTGGTCCTTAGATCTCTCTGAAGAAAAAAAAAGCAAGCAAGCAGATCTTTCTGCTTCTTTCTTACTGGGTGATCTTTGGTAAATTACTTAACTGTCTGAGCTTTAATAAACTTAACAATGGAAGCATTAATATCTACTGAATAAAATAATTGTGAAGATTAAATATAGCACCTGCTACATAGTAGGTAACAATACTACTGTAAATACTATTATTAATACTATTTGCTAAGTGCTTACAATGTGACATTTGATGATGTTAATTCTTCCTTAAGTTGTCTGAACAATGTTACCTCTCTAAAATTTACCTTTGAAAAATCTGTACAGCAGGCTTAATATTATTTTATGCATTTGTTTTAAGGCAGGGGTTCTCAAACTTGAGTATGCTTAAGAATTCCTACTGAGCTTCTTAAAGCATTGCTAGCTGGGTCCAATGGCCAGTGTTTCTGATTTAGTAGGTCCAGGTTAGAAACTGAGAATTTGCAATATTAACAATTCCCCAGTACAGGCTGATGCTAATGGTCTGGGGCCACACTTTGAAAAACTGTGCTCTAAGGATTAGATTATTGAATATTTATTTAACATGCATTTATTGAATTCCTACTGTGTGCAGAGGGCTGTTTTAGGTGTAGAAGGAGAAGCCGTGAACAAGAAAAAGTCCCTGTCCATGTGAAGATTACATTCTGGCAGGGGAGGCAAACAATAAATAAAGGTACAGGGGAACGCCAACATTTAGCCCTTTGAAGTAAAAGATGGAAGGACAGGAGGGCAGTGAGTGATTGGGTTACACTGGGAAAGATATTTCAGGTACAGCAGTCAGGGAAAGCATCTCTGAAAATCTGGTTTAAAAAAAAAAAAAAGATAGGGAAAGGAAGAAAGCTTTTGGGAGAAGAGCAAAAGAGAACACAGCAAGTGCAAAGATCCCAAGGAGGCAATAGATTTGAAGACATCCAGGGACAGAAATGGCCAGCGTGGCCTGAGCAGAGTGAGTGAGCTGAGGGAGATTGAGGAGATGCAGTCAGAGAAATAGGCAGGGAGGCCACCTCATACAGAACCTCGTAGGTCGTCATAGGCGGGTTGCATCTTACTTGCAGTGTGATAGACAGTGCCTGCAGTGTTTTAAGTAGGCGAGTGACATGAAGGGAAGCCCCTGAGTTCTAGAACAGTCCCAAAGAGCACACTGACTGCTGGGTAGGATAGGAGAGAAGAGTACTGAGTTACTGAGACCCTCTGGGGTGAGGGATGAGGAGGGTGTGGCCCCACGTGGTGGCCAAGAAATGGTTGAGCAGCGATCTCACGCACATTATACTTTGTGCATCAAGCTGAGGACCTGCTATGGGGGGGGGCGGGGTAAGGAGAGCGAAAGGGCAAACTCGGGAATGACTCCTGGGATTTTTGACTGAATTTAATAAAATAAGATCATCTGTGAGAAAGTATCTGGCGCACGCTAAAGGGTTCGCTACTCATCTATGTATTCTGGAATCAGGACACTTTCAGTTTGGAAATTCTAGTGCTACCAAAACAGCCATGCAGCCCTGGGCACTGCACAACCTCTGGAGACTGGGCTGTGAGCAGAGATGTGTGAAGTTGTTGCGCTGGGAAAGCTCTGACTTGCAGGACTCTGACTCTTTATCAATGCTCTTCCTTAGGTTTTTTGACCTTTCTGCAACCATATATAACTCCAGGACATTGAGAGGAGTGTCCAGCGTGAGGGCCACTGTGCCGGGGGCTGAGCCTGTGTCACTTGGGAATATTCTAGAACTCAGGGACTTACCTCTGGAGTATGAGCTTGTAGCAAGGAAAAAGTTATCATGTCATCAGTAATCAATGGTGATGGGGAAGCCTTCTTTCTTGGCATTTCCCCCCAGATCTTGCCTAAGGACTATGGGCCAGTTGCCCTTCTTGATTATAAGGGTGGTTTAGAGTGCTTGCTTGTTCCATGTGACTTACTCAAGGACAGCCGCCCTGGAGGCCCACCTCCTCCCTGAGTGGGGCTGGCAAGCTTGCTGCTACATGAGCAGAGATGAAGCACATGCATTCTGGGGGAGCCATCATGTTCGAACTCTGGATCTCTCCAAGTATCTTCAAGAAAGAAATAAGACTCATTGGAATTGAGTTGTATTTTTTAAGACATGTATTCTTGTTGTTTATAACTTAGGAGATTCGGTTTGTGTTCATGCACCAAAATTGTGAAGAAGTCAGTTTGTCTCCTTCAACTTCTGAAGCATACCTTGCTTTCTGTGCCTGCTTTTAGCATCTATTTCCTGGATGCCAAGGTAACCCTGAACATATATGCGGTTCCCCATCCCCGTCCTCCCTGGTCTCACCCAGGTGCCTGTGCTCCACACCTGAATCTGCCGATATCCATTAACACGTATTCATTTAGAAAGTATTTCATAGATCCCACTACATACGTTTCACAAAGCACCCATTCTGAGTACTGCTCTTGTTTATCTAGTATTTTTTGAGTGTCTGTTATTTGTCTGGCACTGAGTCAAGTGCTTTTAATAGATTGTCTCATTTAATCCTCACAGCAATCTTATGATTTTAGTACTACAATTTTATTAGCCCCCATACAAATAAGTATATATACCTGTGAAAAGGTGAAATGATGCCTGGGATTAGTCAGGAAGCATATAGCAGGGCAAGATGCAAACCCAAATCATTCTGATTCACAGTCCATGCTCTTAACCACCACCATCTTGCCCTTCAAGGCAGAAGAAAACCAGCATTTATGGAGCACCCATTGTGCAGCATGCCCTTTACAAATGCCATCTCATTTGATCCTCACAGCAACTCTTCAGCGTAGATATTATTGTCAGCTAAAAGGAAACAAGGGTCTTGGAAAGGTTAACAATCTTATGCAAGGCCCGGAGTGATTTTAAAAGTGACTGAGCCAGGACACAAAATGGGATTTCCTAATGCCCATGTTTATGCGCTTTCCATAGCACCACACAGCCCAACTTTGTAGCTTCGTTGAGAAGCTGTGGTATCTCAGGGGTTCTTTGAAGGTTGCACGGCAGATGGAAGAATAGCCTCTGGATGTAAAGAACAGCTCAGAGTGCACACAGGTACCATTAATGCTCTAATTTTCCTGGGGTGGAAAGCCAAGGAGAAAAACATATCCTCACTTTTTACGTTGCTATATATTTTGTCTCCCCTTCTCCTTTGTTTGAAATCCTTCAGTGAGTCGCTGTTATGCAATGACTTGCATGGTCTGGCCCCTGCCTGCTTCTTTTTCTTGTGGGGTTTACTCACTCTGCTCCAGCCTCACTGGCCTCTCTTCTAATCGTCAGATATAAGGTGAATGTGATAACCACTGCACTATGTGAACGCCTACTAATCCTCCAATAGATCTGCCATTTTGCACATTAGAGATTCCTGTGTTTACTCTGTGCCCTGCCAGTAACTTGTTTTTACCTCATCCTCCTACAGCAAAGATCAGTACAAACGTCACCTCCTCTAAGGCCTTCCTTGTCCCCATAGTTACTCTCATTACGACACTCTGCTTAAGTGTTTCTGGAATAAATAAAGCTATGCATCCTTGCCATGCATCCTTGAATGTTTGCAATTCAAGAGGAAAAAAAAAAAGCAGTGTTTGTTATCAACCTTTTCCAAAATTGGTTTGTTTGCAGGTTGATCAGTCCTGCCCCAAATCAGCATTCAGCTGAATCTTCAGATACTTTCAAAGCAGCTTCCTGACATAAGAAGTTTTAAACTGACTGCAGTGGTGATGAAAACCAAAAATCAAGTGACAAACCTCATTAGGAGAAGGTGATTGTGAAAGTTCAGGCTTTAAAAACTAGTCTTGATGGATGAGAAAGACAAAAGAACTCTTTGCCCTTTAACCTAAAATTGATTTGTGCTGCTGCCCTCAAATCATAGCTGATAATCCCAATAGTCTGGAACAGCGCCCAGGGCTCCTATAAGAACAGATTTCACAGATCTGTGTGCTAGGAGACAGAAGGGCCTCTTTCCTGTATGTGGTTTACATTGCAACACAGGCTAACATTCCCTGGCTTCTTTCATTTACTCCAAGTCTTCTCCTCATTTTTGAATTATGGTAGGAGAAAAAAGATTTTTTTTTCTGCCCATAAAACATAAAGGTTACTATTGGCCAGTAGAGCATCCCCAACTTCTCAAGGCATTGCTATTTTCCTATGAAATGAAACACAGTATCAGTCCTTCTAATTAATATTCAGGGTTGATTTCCTTTAGGATTGACTGGTTTGATCTCCTTGCAGTCCAAGGGACTCTCAAGAGTCTTCTCCAACACCACAGTTCAAAAGCATCAATTCTTCAGCATTCCGCCTTCTATATGGTCCAACTCTCACATCCATACATGACTACTGGAAAAACCATAGCTTTGACTAGACGGACTTTTGTTAGCAAAGTAATGTCTCTGTTTTTTTAACACACTGACTAGGTTTGTCATAGCTTTTCTTCCAAGGACCAAGTGTTTTTTAATTTCATGGATGCAGTCATCATCTGCAGTGATTTTGGAGCCCAAGAAAATAAAGTCTGCCACTGTTTCCACTGTTGCCCCATCTACTGGCCTTGTAGCGATGGGACCGGATGCCATGATCTTAGTTTTTTGAAAGTTTGAGTTTTAAGCCAACTTTTTCACTTTCCTCTTTCACCTTCATCAAGAGGCTCTTTAGTTCCTCTTCGCTCTCTGCCATAAGGGTCGTGTCATGTGCATATCTGAGGTTATTGATATTTGTCCCGGCAATCTGGATTCCAGCTTGTGAGTCATCCAGCCCGGCATTTCACATGATGTACTCTGCATAGAAGATAAATAAGCAGAGTGACAATATATAGCCTTGGCGCACTCCTTTCCCAATTTTGAACCAGTCCATTGTTCCATGTCTAGTTCTAACTTGCTTCTTGACCTGCAAACAGGTTTCTCAGGAGGCAGGTAAAGTGGTCTGGTATTCCCATCTCTTTAAGAATTTTCCAGTTTGTTGTGATCCACACAGTCAAAGGCTTTAGCATAAACAATGAAGCAGATGTTTTTCTGGAGTTCTCTTGCTTTTTCTATGATTTGATGGATGTTGGCAATTTGATCTCTGGTTCCTCTGCCTTTTCTAAATCCGGCTTTAACATCTGTAAGTCCTCAGTTCACATACTGTTGAAGCCTGGCTTGGAGAATTTTGAGCATTACTTTGTTAGCATGTGAAATGAGTGCAATTGTGTGGGAGTTTGAACATTCTTTGGCATTGCCCTTCTTTGGGACTGGAATGATAACTGATCGTTTCCACTCCTGTGGCCACTGCTGAGTTTTCCATATTTGCTGGCATATTGAGTACAGTACTTTAACAGTATCATCTTTTAGGATTTGAAATAGCTCAGCTGAAATTCTATCACCTCCACTATCTTTGTTCATAGTGGTACTTCTTAAGGCCCACTTGATTTTGCACTCCAAGATGTTTGGCTCTAGGTGAGGTGAGTGATCACACCATCATGGTTATCTGCGTCATTCAGATCTTTTTTGTGTAGTTTTTCTGTGTATTCTTGCCACCTCTTCCTAATATCTTCTGCTTCTGTTAGGTCCATACCATTTCTGTCCTTTACTGTGCCCATCTTTTCATGAAATGTTCCCTTGGTAACTCTAATTTTCTTGAAGAGATCTCTAGTCTTTCCCATTCTATTGTTTTCCTCTATTTTTTTGCATTGTTCACTTAGGAAGGCTTTCTTCTCTCTCCTTGCTATTCTTTGGAACTCTGCATTCAGATGGGTATATCTTTCCTTTTCTTCTTTGCCTTTCACTTCTCTTCTCAGCTATTTGTAAGGCCTCCTCAGACAGCCATTTTGCCTTTTTGCATTTCTTGAAGATGGTTTTGATCACTGCCTCCTGTACAATGCCATGAACCTCTGTCCATAGTTCTTTAGGCACTCTGTTTATCAGATCTAATCCCTCAAATCTATTTGTCACTTCCACTGTTTAATTGTAAGGGATTTGATATAGGTCATACCTTAATGGTCTATGGGTTTTCCCTACTTTCTTCAATTTAAGTCTGAATTTTGCAATAAGGAGCTCATGATCTGAGCTACAGTCAGCTCCCAGTCTTGTTTTTGCTGACTGTATAGAGCTTCTCCATCTTCGATGGCAAAGAATATAATCAATCTGATTTCAGTATTCACAATCTGGTGATGTCCATGTCTAGGGTCATCTTTATTTAAAATTATGTATTAATATATTCATTTTAAGTGATAATTATAAACCCATTAATATTTACAAAATGGCATATTTTTATTGAAAAACATGAATATTGAAAAATAACTATATTCCCCTCAAATATATAAGTCATATCATTTCATGTTTTTATAAATCTCTTCAATGCCTCACTTAATGGAAGGCGGCTGCATCCTCATATCTCTCTTTACATTCAATCCACTGCACTATCAAATATAATTTATCCCCACTACACACTCTTAAGGGAATTAGAGTGAAAAGGACAGATAGCATCTTATTTTTATGAAAATACTTTAAAACTTGCAGACACCTGAAAGAGTCTTAGGGGGCCTCAGTCTTGGGGACCCTGCAACTCTACCTCTGACCCTTTCTCATGGTGGATTCAGTCATGGCTGAATTCATGTGCTCAGGCTGAATTCATGAAAATCTGCCTCTGTGTTTTGGTTTGCTTTGCCCCATGTGGCTTTATTCTCAGGCAGATTTTCTCCCAATAGCAACAAAGATGGTCACCAGCAGCTCCAGCCTTATGTCTGAGTGAAACAATTAGCAACTCCAGGGTGAATTCCACTTCTTTTCCTATAGAACTAATAAAAGTCTTAGGTTTGACTCTTATTGGACCAATGTGGGTCATGTACCAACACACTAAGCACAGTGTTTTAAAAATGAATTCTCATTTAAGAAAACATAACACAATGCCAATATTGGAAAATATTAAATAACTTGAAATCCTAACTGTACTGGAAAATCTGGGCTATGTCTAAAGCAGACACACTGGTATGCTAGCTTCCTCCTAATTAAGCCTGGGAAGTGTGTTTGGCTGGGACTTCATGCTTACAGAAGAGTTCTCTCCCCCTTCTTTAATTCAGGAATGACACAGTCAGAGGTAGTTGCAATCTTTGATCAACCGTGAGAGAGCCTGTCTCTAGAAATTAAATTCAGAAAGAGTAAAGAATGAACTGTCTTACAATTTTTTAACTAAATCCATCTTGGAAATATCATACCTCTTTATTTTGTCTATGGTGACTTACAAAGAATATATGTTTCATTCTCATCATAAAATGAATCCAATATAAAAGGCAAAGATATTTTAAGGTAGATGGGCCTGGTGATGGAGGCAGTTATAAAAGGCTAAGAAGTAACTAAGAATGGACGAAATAAAAGATTTTTGAGGAATGGTGGGCCAGAGGATAGAGAAATAAGATCTCAAATGTAGGGCTAGCTAGTTGATTAAGGATTAATCCAAATTTGCTCTTTATCTTAAAAGCAAAGGTGAATCACTGAGCTGTTTTAAAAAACATAATATGAATTACTATCACGGAAATCCAGGGTACCCTGAGAGCTTATAGCTAACATGTCTAAACTGGATAGGGAAATAAGGGTAGGTCTTACAGAGAAAGTGACAGTGAAGTTGAGAATCAAAGGGGAAGAGCTAACAGGGAAAAAGAGGATGATGTGTGCTAGGCAGAGAGAATGTAAGAGATCCACACATTCTAGGAAGTGAACAAAATCCAGAGATGGCTGAAGCATGATTATGGAGGTGTAAAGAGTGAGGTGGCTAGAGAAACAAGCAGTGTGTAGACCATGGAAGGCTTTGCAAGATTTCAGAGCTTAGATTTAAGCATAAGAGCTTTGGGCATTCATTGAAGGGGTTCACCGTCATCAAATTCATGTTTAAGAAAGACCATTTCTTGGGCTCCAAAATCACTGCAGATGGTAACTGCAGCCATGAAATTAAAAAACACTTGCTCCTTGGAAGAAAAGCTATGACAAACCTAGACAGTGTGTTAAAAAGCAGAGACATTACTTTGCTAACAAAAGTTTTGCTCACAAAAGTCCGTCTAGTCAAAGCTGTGGTTTTTCCAGTAATCATGTATGGATGCGAGAGTTGAATGATGAAGAATGCTGAGTGCCAAAGAATTGATGCTTTTGAGCTGCGGTGTGGGAGAAAACCCTTGAGAGTCCCTTGGACTGCAAGGAGACCAAGCCAGTCACTCCTAAAGAAAATCAACCCTGAGTAGTCATTGGAAGGACTGATGCTGAAGGTGAAGGAAGCTCCAATACTTTGGCCACCTGATGCAAAGAGCTGACACATTAGAAAAGACTCTGATGCTGGGAAAGATTAAAGCAGGAGGAGAAGGGGACGACAGAAGACGTGATGGTTGGATGGTATCACTGACTCAGTGGACATGAATTTGAGCAAGCTCTGGGACATGATGGACAGGGAAGCCTGATATTCTGTAGTCCAGGGGATCGCAAAGAGTCAGACATGACTGAGTGGCTGAACTACAATAGCAGTTCTGGCTGCGATCTGGGAGAGAGAGGACAGCCTCTGGTTGTGGTCCTCATGGCAGCAAATGCGTTATTTCTGTGGGATATCCTATCTCTGCATAAACTTGCCTAACTGGGAAAACATCTTCCTTTTCTCTGCTAATTTGTTTTTCTTGGTGGGATTAAAATAACAGGGGTCCCTCAAAACCTTCAAAGAAGGAAACAGGATTGGGTGTGCACAGAAGATTTAATTGGATGATCAGGGCATGCTGAATCGGAGCAGAGATGGACAAAACTACCGAAAAATGAAAGGACTCTGGTCAGAGCACACATTTGACTAAATGCAAAATCATATCTAAAAAAAGAATTGTTCATCCTGGTAACCCCAGTCAAAGGGAAATAACAAGGCAAATGTTGGTGTTGTGACTAACCACTGACCAGGAGAGACTGAGTCTTCCCCCAGGGACTTTGGATAATATGGCACCGTGACAAACCATTGCTCTTGGGGAGACAATTGTGTATCAGACTGATGGTCTCAATCATGACTGACTAAGAAAATCACATGCAGAGTTTTTAAGAAAAATAAAAATAAAAATGCCTCACCCTCATTTTAGGTCTGAGGTAGATCCCAACCTCCTGAAAATTTTGTATACTCCACTGGTTTTTACAAAAGAGACATAGCCTGTGTAGAGAACCACCATTGTTTCAGGTAATCTTAGCTTGATGCTGGAGTCAATTTAATCTCCTTTATTCTGATTCTGTGCTTATCACACAACCTTCTCATTATAATTGGGTGTCATAGGTGGGTCTTTGTACAGAGAAAGAATATGCTAGCTCTTACCACACATGTATTCCAGTTCAAAGGGTTATTACATTTCTTCTCATGAATCGATTAACTAACAATGATGATTTATACAGCAATCTTAATATACCTAATTAATATAAAACTGTCTTTGAGAGAATAATACTTCTCTTTGGGTGATAGTCTCAGGGACTGTAAGCCTTGAAGATGGTCTAACTTCACCAAGATAATATCATCATTTAAGCCTTTGATCAGCTCAAAGATGTTACTGATTTTTCATTAACCTTAACACAAATGGTTTATTCTGCCACTCACCCTCCAGAAATTATCAAATAGCAATATTTTAAACTCAAGCATATATAGTAATAGTTTAGAAGCAAAAATCCAGGTACTGGGACATTGAACACATTCCTTAATGAGTCCCCTGATTATACTTAAACTAAAAGCCCCACTTACCTTCAAAAATATTGTTTTCATCATCAAGGGAAAGTGTTCCCTGCAGTGTATTAAGCTGCTCGGGGGAGAGAGGGAAAATATTAAAACTTAAATGTGGAAATGAATATAAAAGACGCATCATAAACTTCACAGACCCAGCAGCAGGTACTAAAGGAAGGTTTTTATTTTATTAAAATATTAAACGACTGTTCAGCTGAGTAAGTGGGACTGAAGCTGAGTTCAGGAGGTATTGTTCCAGCTTTACAACAGAATCGCTACCTTTTTTCAAATGTAAATGGAGGGTATCTTTTGTCATCAACAAAAGTTGCAAGGAACAATGGAGAATGGAAGAAATGTCATAAAAGCAAATGTAAGAAAGCACAGAGGTAGATAATTCAGCAGCAACATCCTTGAAAACGTGCCAAAAATCCTTATCTACGGAGGGAGCTTTGGTGGGGAATGAGAAATGGCATGGGGCCAGAGTAGCCATTCAGAGGAAATTGGAAGAATAGAGTTTACTCTAAGGAGGCCCAGGTGAAAACAGAGTTGTGAGTCAAAGCGAAAAAAACAATTGCTCACTGTTTTCTGTGGCCATCTAGAAAAGCACAGGCCTGGATGCAATCTGGGTGTCCCTGGATCCCTGGGGCTTCTGTAGGAGACACTCCTAGAGATAAAAGAAGAGCTAACACTTCTGGATGGGCTAGATAACAATAGGAAATTGGGCCTCTTAACTACCTGTGCACTCTTAACCACACAGTCCAAGCCTGAGACAAAAGGAAAATTTACCCAACAGCACCAACATTCATGAGTGTATATCAGGGCTTCCTTGGTGGCTCAGATGGACACCTGCAGTGTAGGGGACTGGGGTTTGATCCTACCTGCTCCAGTATTCTCGCCTGGAGTATTCCATGGACAGAGGAGCCTGGCAGGCTATAGTCCATGGGGTTGCAATGAGCCAGACACAATTGAGTGAGTAAGCACTCATGTCCATGCATCCTCAGTTTACCAGGGTACTAGAAATAGAGAAGTGAGATAAAGGAGAAAGTACAGCATTGTATCAATGCAGGGACCAGGGTTCAATCCCTGGTCAGGGAACTAGATCCCATATGCCTCAACTAAGAATTGGCATGCCGTAACTAAAGATTGTACATGCCTCAACAAAGATTGAGTTCCCAAGTGCCATAACCATGACCCAGCACAGCCAAATAAATAAATAATTTTTTTAAAAGAAAGAAATTTGGGCTATTCTGGAGAAAATAAGAACACTGATAAGCAATATAAAGCGTATGTCGTGAAGGCAGGAACCATATCTGTTTTGTGCACTGCTAAACACATACTGCTGAGGTCAGTGTCTGGTTCATAGTAGATGCCTATTCATTCATTCCTTCATTCATTCAGTAAGTCAGCCATTCCACAAGTATTTGTTGAGCATCAACTACAAGCAAGATACTGTTCCAAGAGCTTGAAATACAACAGGGAATTAAATAGGTGAAGTCCCTGCCCTCACTGAGCTTACATTCTGTTGGAGCAATTTAAACAGTAAATAAATAAAGATGTAAAGTGTCAATCATTGATAAATGCTTTAAAGGAAAATAAAGCAGAATCATGGCAGGGGAGTATAGGCAGTGAAGAGATGGTACATATTGTTTGAGATGGTCAAACACCTCTCTGACAAATGTTCTTTACTAAAGAACTGAAAGATTCAGGGAGTGAGTCATGTGGTTGTCTAAAACAAGAGCATCTAGGCAGAGGAACAGAAAGTCCAAAGGCATCAAAGAGGGACCATCTTTGCCGTGTTTCAAGAACTGTCAGGAAACCAGTGTAGCTAGAACAAAATAAATGGCAACAGTGGACGGAGACACAGTCAGAGAAGTAGTCGGAGCCTTTGGAGGCTTAAGGAGGAAGAAGAAAATGTAGAGCTTCAGAAGTCCTTTAAGGACAAAGAATAAGTCTGTAAGAATATCAGCTTTTGTGCCAAATGAGGCTGGAAGCCCTTGGAGAGTTTTGATCAGATGGGCTACTTGACCTGACTTTGATTCTACCATGATCTCTCTGAGAGTTATGCTGAGGGAGACTAGAGATGCAACACAGAAATGGGCCAGGGTGGGAGCAGGTAGACCAATAAGGAGGTTGATGATGAAATAACCCAGAGGTAAGAGGTAATGATGGCATGAATCAAGGGAATATGGGAGAGTGGTAGGAAGTTGTAGGTTCTGGTTATGTTGTTAATGATAAACAGCTGAAAGGATTTGCTGATGTATTGAAAATTGGATGTAAAAGAAAGACAGGTGTTAGGGATTATACTGAAATTCTTACCCTGAGCAAATTGAAAAAATAAAATTGCCATTGAGATATGGGAAGACCATGGGAGAAGCAGATTCTGGAGGTGGGGCAGGAGTCTACAATCCAGGCTGGGACATTTAAATTTAAGGTACTTACTGGATATCGAAGCATCTATCAAGTAGACAATAGGATATATCAATCTAGCATTAAATGGAATGGTCTGAGATGGAAGTCTAAATTTTAGAATTGAGTTATTTAAAAGGTATTTAAAGTTATGAGACTAGTCAACTGAAAACTGATTATAAATACAGAAAATCACCAAAAGGTAAAACTAGGAACTGAACCCCATAATTTAGAAGTCTAGGTACAAAGAAAAAAATCAACAAACTGAGACCAAGGAGAAACCACTGAGAAGAAAACCAACAGAGAGAACTCCAAAAATTAATTTTTATTGAAGATGAATGAATGAATAGGATCATGGATTTGGGAGAAAATTCCAAGGCATAATCATCCTTGCATTCCTACTTACATGTAGTTAAAAGCAACAGGCTTCCCTGGTGGCTCAGAGAGTAAAGAGTCTGCTTGCAAGGCAGGAGACCTGGGTTCGATCCCTGGGTTGGGAAGATCCCCTGGAGAAGGCAATGGCAACCCACTCTTGTATTCTTGCCTGGAGAATTCCATGGACAGAGGAGCTGGGCAGGCTACAACCCATGGGCTTACAAAGGATTGGACACGACTGAGCGACTCACATGCACACACAAAAGCAATATAATTGTGAAGGCAAATAGCCCTAATAGTAATGTTTCAAAGTAGAATTAACTCAGGAGACCCAGACTACCAGTGTGTGGCCTCACTTTCCCCTCTGAGGCTGTAAAGCATTCCAGTTAAGAATGTGGGCACAGGGACCAGGCTATGTGGCTCTCATTCCAGCTCTATTACTCACTAACCGCATGGTTTTGACCAAATTACTTAGCCTTTCTCTCCCTGTTTCACCATCTATAAAATGACAATAACAGTATCTATCTCACAGGTCTGTTAAAGATGAACTGTTAAGACATAAACTCTCTGAACAGTCAGGAAGAACTCAAGTAACTATAATCATGTGGCTCATGATAGGTGATCAGTGACTGATGGAATTTGTTTTAAGCCAAGAAGTCCCTCAAAAGGAAAAAGAATGGACTAGAAAATAAAATTATTGTGGGACATTCTCACGGGGCCCCAGACTTTCTGCTTAGTTATATGCACGTCTATTTTATTTTATTTTATTTTTATTTATTTAATTTTTTTTTTTGGCGCGGAGAAGCGCTGGCCTCGCCGCCCGGCGGCCGGGGCCAGGCGGCGCTATTTTATTTTTTTTTAACACATTTTTAACATACCCAAGGTTCTTTTCTTTTGCTAATGTATTTTGCTTTGTATTGTGTGAATAGGTGTATGTGCTCAGTCGTGTCTGACTCTTTGCAAGCCCAGGAACTGTAGTCCACCAGGCTCCTCTCTCCATGGGATTCTTAGGCAAGAATACTGGAGCCGGTAGCCATTTCCTTCTCCAGCGGATCTTCCTGACCCAGAGATAGAGCCCACATCTCCCACATCTCTTGCATTAGCTGCTGCTGCTGCTAAGTCACTTCAGCCATATCCGACCCTGTGTGACCCCATAGACGGCAGCCCACCAGGCTCCTCCGTCCATGGGATTTTCCAAGCAAGAGTACTGGAGTGGGGTGCCATTGCCTTCTCCACCTGCATTAGCAGCAGGATTCTTTACCACTGTGTCACAGAGAAAGCCTTTATCATTTTTTAATTAATTTACTTTTAATTGAAGAATAATTGCTGTACAGTATTGTGTTGGTTTCTGCCAAACATCAACATGAGTCAGCCATAGGTATACACATGTCTCCTCCATCTTGACCCTCCCTCCCACCTCCCTCCCCATCCCACCCCTCCAGGTTGTTCCAGAGCTCTGTTTGAGTTTTTCTGGGTCATACAGAAAATTCCCATTGGCTATCTATTTTACATACGATAATGTATGCCTTTATCTTTTTTAAATCTCTTATGAGTTCTAAGGAATGTCCCCGTGTCTTAGTTTGTCCCAGCTGCTAGAACAACACAGCATAGATTGGGTGGCTTATAGACACAGAAATTTATTTTTCACAGTTCTGGAAGCTGGGAAATCCAAAGTCAAGGTCTCAGTATATTTGGTGGCTGGTGAGAACACATAGGTCACAGAGAGTCATCAGTCATCTTCTCCCTGAATTCTCGGATGGAGGAAAGGGTTGAGGGAGCCCTCTGGGGTCTCTATTATAAGGTCATTCATCCCGTTCATGAGGACTCCACCTTCACAACTTAATCACCTCCCAAAGGTCTCACCTCCAAATATTATACTGTGGATTAGGTTTCAACATATGAATTTTGAGAAGACACAAGCATTCAGTCTACAGCACCTTGCTAAACTGATGTTTTACTTTAGAAGATACTCTATGCTTTGTTAACATATTAAGGATTAGACTTTGCTATAAAAGCTAATCTAATAGGAATCAGAGACTTTTTTTTTTCCATCAGGAAACAAAAGAAAAATGAATATTTTTTTCCTGTGTCAAATGGAGGGTGGAAGAGATTTGTATAGTAATTTTAGTTTCCATATTCTTTCTCTTCACTCTCATTGAATGCTTTAATTTCATTTTCTTACTCTGAATTGTTTTTCCTTGAAAAACCACTCTTCCCTATTTGTTCTGCTTCATCTCATAGTCCAATGAAGGAGTTTAATTAAAGTTTAACATTTTGTACATGTGTGATACATACACAAAATTCTATACACAGTTGATCTTGTCAAGCAGGTCAATCAGAGGGTGATAATCTACTTTTGAAGTATATGTTTTTGTTTTTCAAAAGAAGATCCCAATAGGGTTTCCTTTAAGTCGTTTTCATCTTTGGGACATAACTACTAAATCTATTGTTGAGAATTTGATCCAGTATGTAGTAAATACTTAAGGAATAACTATTTTTATTAATGATATGGTCTACCTGATAACATAGGCATTTGTGTACGTATCTGTCCCTCCACTAGAGTCAGGATGGTAAATGGATTTTCTTTCTTGTTTCAACTTAGATAGAATGGAAAGAGTTGCCTAGAGCATCAAGTTTAAAAAGATTTTGAGACTGAATCCAGATTCAGACAGAAAGAACACCATCGTCGATTAGAAACGTCTGATGTGGGAACAAAAAGGGACAGTGGCTGTCCATGTGCTTCCCACCCTTCACTAGCAGTAGGTGTCTTCAGAGAAATTATGCACTTTTTTAATTACTCAGAGAACATAACACAATTTATGGCATGTGTAGACAGTCTATATTCATTGATTAAATTAAATGGAATATGAGTGACTTTCAAGACTACTTGCAGTAAAGCAACTTCCACCTTTATACATATCTGGTACTTTTGTTACTCAACCAGCCCATCTATTGAGCATTTACCAGCTGGAAGAATTACCTCTATAAACAGTCAAATTCCCTCTCTCCCTTCTTGAAGAGACCAAAGTGTTCACATACACACATGCATACACACACACACATGCACGCACACACAGACACACCTCAGTCATAAACCCATGATAAGAGAGAACTTGACTCTGCCTGTAGAATGCAGGTACCCCCAGAACCCTTCTATAGTTACCAGCCCTAAGTCCATGATCATCCATGAGCCTTTTTAGTCTGCTGCTTTTTGCGAAAATCATGACAGAAGGCAAGTAAAACATAGATAAATGGGTCTGGCCTAGAAGTTGTATAAATACCATGTCATACTTCTGACTTCAGTCTCTTAAATTAAAGGGTAATGTTGACACTCCTTTAAACCAGGTCATAATCACTAAAAAACTATATAATCCAAAGATTTTCTAACCATCAGAAAAAGGGTCAGAAGATTAAGAGAATGTTAACTGATTGAAAATTCACTGATATAAAAATGATATAATATCATTATTTTAACCGATTATAATAATGATAATAGATTTAAGGTCATAAAGACAATCTGGCCTTTGAGCAGGAAGCTTCCTGTCTTGAGTGACATGTTGAGCAATGCAATAAACTCCAAGGGGAGATCAGCAATCATGTGAGAAATCTTACAAGCAGCACATGACATGCTTTGGATAGCAATGCAAATGTTTACTCAATTTCACCCAAATACACTGTTATGGAGCTGGGTCATGCGGAAAAACTTCTGTGAGTCTGTAAATACTCCAAACTTCCAAGCCAAGCTTGGAAATGGGTCCTCTTTCTAAGAGATTCCAGAAAAAGTCCAAACAGAGTTAGAGGACCCCCTACAGAGACTTCATTTCGTAATTCATAATCAGCACCCCTTTCCTCTTTCCATGCCCCATCTCATTCATCCTAACTACAGATACATTTAGTGAAATTGTTAGTTTTTTCCAACATGTATACTATCCGTGTCAAGGAGGAAATGGGTAACAGGGTCATATTGGTACAGCAATCATTTTATCAATCTCTTCATACTTAGTCAAAGGAAGTGCTCAGTAAACATTTGATGATGAAAGGGATGAACCATCTATTTATAATAGCAGAGTCATTGAACTGTTAAGATTATTACAGGCCTCAAGTTAGGGTTTGATTCAGTGTTCTTGTGTTCACAACTTGACTCTTTTAAGAGCTACAGATGAAGGAAGAAACTCATTCTAATTCTGAATTTAAATATTACAATAGATAGCAATTAGCACAGACATCAAAGGAATGGAGAAAATTTCATCATTAAGAGGATAAGGATGTTATTATTATAACCAAAGAAAGATGATCAGATGGAACCTATTATAGCAGCTGCTAATAAAATAAAGCTTCATAAAATGGGTTAAATTACCTCCTTAATATTAAACAAATGATTTTACAGAGGTATCTTGCTGGAACTGAATATGAGGGCAAGTTATGGCACATTGCCTCCTCTGTTTCTGCATTCCATGACGAAGACAGAAAATAAACCAGTAAATGTAATCATGGTCATAGCAACATTAATGGAGCCACCATAATTTCCAATACCTTTCACATGTTCTCATTCCTTTATTAGATTGGGAGGTATACCAGGTCAGGTTAAGGGTGTTTTTTTAAGACACAACTATACAACACACTGGAATCTACAGTTATCTTATTAATGACGTAATGTATGTGGCCCCTGGCAATTTTTAGAGGCAAGTCCATGCCTCTGTCAGACGGGAAGTTTGACTTCTTATGACATTTTATTCTCCTCCCATAAATACATGGATCAATCACTGTGAAGGAATTTTCATATTGCAGGGTCATTCTTTAACACTGAAGGATTACTCATAAGGTTTTAAAAGATCCCCAATATAGTATGTAGGCACAGCCTTTCATCCATGATAATATCCCGAAGTCATACAATATTTTATCTGGTCAAAATTGTTATTAAACCTTAGCAAAACTACATAGTCCTTCAAAAGAAAGAATAAAATGGCTTACAAATTATGTGTTTAACAACCAAGGATAGCAGTGCAATATAATTTGAGAAGGGAAGCGAAGTCTACCTTAACCAATTGAAGAGCGCAGGGAAACTTGAAGTTGTCAGAATGCAATTATCCCTGTTGGAATTTGGGCAAGCCAGCATCTGACACTTCAAGCAATGCCGTAGGCCTTTTTAATGAACATGAGCCCTCTAGATTGGATTTCACCTCAATTCAATGTATAAAGCCTGCACTCTGAGAATAAAGAGTGCAGAAATGTTAATTAGTTCACTGCTGTCACGTTCAAAATTGCCTTCCTAGAGACTGGTCTAAGGCCATAATTTCACAGAAGGAAACTGAGGCCAGGTGAATATCACACAAAAAAGAAAGAAGTTAGTAACTTTGCAGGTTTTTTAAGCATTAAAAAAAAATTATTTATTTGACTGCACTGGGTCTCAGTCGCAGCACGTGGAATCTTTGATCTTCCTTGCAGTATGCAGGATCTTTAGTTGTGACATGTGAACTCTTAGTTGTGGCATAAGGATCTAGTTCCCTGACCAGCGATTGAACCTGGGTCCCCTGCATTGAGATTGCAGAGCCTTAGCCACTGGACCACCAGGAAAGTCCAATAACTGCTTTTTTTGTGTTCTTTTTTGTTCCTCTGAGTCCACAGTTTCCTCAATTCAGTTCAACAACTATTTATTAACTTCTCTTTGCCAGATCTCTGGCTGGGGTCCTAAGAATTTATAACGATAAAGGAAACCTGATTTCTGCTTGCTCAATGCTGCTACTCTGGATGGAGGGACAGACATAGACACAAGTAGGTCTATCAGAAGGCAGAGTGTACTATGGACTAAAGGACAGATAGGGCCTTGGGAATACACCAGAGAGAAAGAGTTGCTTCCCTGGAGGAATCTGGGAGACATTTCTGGGAAAAAGCCCTTCTTTCTGTGCTTCCAAAACCCCACCTAACTTCCCAGTGTGTTTGCCCTCCTGATTAGTTTCTGCTCTGTCATTTCTCAAACCCAAGCTTTCATTCCAAACTTCTCTGGAGGACTTCCCTGGTAGTCCAGTGGTTAGAAGTCTGCTTGCCAATGCAGGGGACACAGGTTCAATCCCTGGTCCGGAAAGATTCCACATGCCCTGGGGCAACTAAGCCCATGTGCCACCACTACTGAAGCTTGTAGCTCTGCAACAAGAGCAGCCACTGCAATGAGAAGCATGCACACCCCAACTTTAGAGTAACCCCTGCTTGCCGCAACTAGAGAAAGCCCACATGTAGCAACGAAGACCCAGCACAGTCATAAATAAGTGAAGTGTCAGTAGTGGGATTTTGACTCTGTAGCAGACCAATGAAAGCTGCTTGTTTGGAAGATGCATTTCATCCAACTCCACTGGCGGGTATAGGTAAATGCACCTGGTTTCATTATCATAACTGGCAGCAGCGGTAGCATTACTATCGAAGGAATAGTGGTTACCATCTACAAGAGGCACACTATCTGCCTAGCAATGTGATGTCTAACACATTAAATTCTCACAAAGCCCCACAGAGCAGGGGTGATTATCCCTATTTAACTGATGAGGAACCTGGGATCAAAGATACCAAGTGACTTTGAAGTAAGAGACTTGTTAAAGGCAGAACTTAACAAAATCCAAATCTTAGCCCCAAAACTGTTCCCTTAATAGTTGTGCCTTACTTCTTCCCCCAGAGTGAGACCTTGTGAGAGAGGCTGGTATACAGTTGATAGAGCTGTAGTGTTCAGTAAATCAGTTCAGAAATGTTCATTACATCATTGTAGCAAGCTAACAAGAACCTTGGTGGGTCACTGATATATGCAACCTTGTTATAACTGATGGTTTTGTGAGATAATAATTCAGACAGGGCTCAGCCAGACAATTCTTCCACTCTACCCAGCATCAACCAGGGTCACCTGAGAGCCTTCAGGGGTAGCTGATGTGGTCTGGAGATTGCAGGACAGTTTCACTCATGAGCCAGCTTCTTGGTAGGACATACTGGAAGTCTAGGCACCACTGGACCCATTCCTTCTCTATGTGATTTCGTGGCTTTTCACGTGGTCTCTCATGGTGGCCTAAGGCTCCAAGAGCAAGTATTCCCAGAGACAGGAAGAGGAAGCTCAGAACCACTTAAGGCCTGGACTCAGAAACTGTCACAGTATCTCTTTTGCTATATTCTGTTGGTCAGAGCAGTCACAGCATCCACCAGGATTTGGGAGAGGAGCACATTGATCCCACTGATGGGAGAACTGTCAAAGCATTTGCAGTCAGCTTCGATGGATCCCGATACTAAGTCTATTGAAGGAAATTTCACAGAAATAGGAAGACAGAACATTTGGCAGTTTGAAATATGCATTCATTTTCTGGGCTGCCATTACAAAATAGCACAAACTAGGTGGCTTTAACAAGAGAAATTTATTTTTTCACATTTCTGGAAGCTGCCAAAGACAAGGTACCAGAGGGCTGGTTTCCTCTGAGGCCTCTGTCCTTGGAGTGCACATGGCCACTGGCTTGCTGTGTCCTCTTGCGGTCTTTGCTCAGTCAAAACGCATCCCTGGTGTCTTTCTTCTTATAAGAACATCAGTCATATTGGATTAGAGCTCCACTTCCCTGGTGGCTCAGATGGTAAAGAGCTTGCCCGCAATGTGAGATCCAGATTCCATCTCTGGATTGGGAAGATCCCTGGAGAAGGAAATGGCAACCCACTCCAGTACTCTTGCCTGGAAAATTCCATGGATGGAGGAGCCTGGCGGGTTACAGTCCATGGGGTCACAAAGAGTCAGACACGACTCTAACACTAACACCCTCATTTAATCTAATCACGTCTTTAACAACCCCATCTCCCAATATGGTTATATCTGAGGTACTAAGAATCGGGATTTCAAAAGATGAATTTTGGAGAGATCCAATTCAGCTGAAAACAAATGTCAAGTCGAATGCCATTATATGAGCAGAAAAACTGAGGCCCAGAGAGAGAAAATGATTTGCCAAGGTCAGAAAATAGAGCTGGAAAGAGAGTCTGAATGAGAGTTATTTCCAGCGCGGCCCTTTCCTAAGACTCGTGTGCTGCCTTACGGGAGGCAGGAGACAGAGGCAGAAGAACCAAGAAAGGCCCAGTGTGGGGGCCAGAGATTCCTCTTTCTCTCTTGAAATTCCAGGCTTTTCACAATTATTTTATTCAGACCCAGATCTCTGTCCTGCTCATTCCTTTTCCTGTTTCTTGGCTGACATTTCTAGCGTTCAGGTCACTATTTAGATTCTGAATCACAGTAATATTGGAGAATATGATGTCCTTGTTTCTGCCTTAACATAGATCTGTCAAGACTTTGGGAACATCTCCTCAGTGATTTGCAAACTCAGACCCATTCTGGGACTCTGAGTCATCGCATTAGTGCCCCCTAATTTGCAGTGTATACCCCATCTTTGATTTGTAGCTCTTGGGTTTCAAGAATAACCTGCATCATCGAAAGGAGTTGGCCTACGTTTTGGCGAGGCTTCTTCTAGGATGCATCTGCTCCCTTCTAGGATGGAGATGGGGGAAGGGGTGACTCCAGATGTGGCTTAAGGCTTCCTGGAATGTAGGACCATTAGTATTCCATGCTCCTCATCTGGCCTCACCTTGCATTTCAATCTAGCCTTCTGTGTTGTGTGAGGTTAGAAAACTAGTCTTCCCAGAGATAAAAGGATCAGTTTAACTCTAATTCGCATAACAAAATTATATTAAGCTTCAATTATATACCAGCCACTGTGTGTTGGGGGGGATTGCGGGAGGGAGGGGGGCAGTATAGTTAATTAAAACTGGCTTGTGGCAATATTCTAACACAAACTACAATAAAAACAAAAATGAATAAAGAGCATATGATATCACTTACATGTGAAATCTAAACAACGATACAAATAAACTTCTTTACAAAACAGAAATAGACTCATAGACAAAGAAAACAAACATGCTTGCCAAAGGGGAAGGGGGGAAAGATAAATTAGGAGTTTGAGATTAGTATGTACACACTACATATTAATATATACATATGTTTATACACAGATATAAAATAGATGATCAATAAGGACCTACTCTAAAGGTCAGGGAACTATATTCAGTCTATTGTAATAACCTACAAGGGAAAAGAATCTGATAAATGGATTAGTTTGCTGTACTCAGAAACTAACACAGAAACTAACACCTATGCTTCAATTAAAAAAAAAAGTTTAAAAACCTCAATAAGGAATGTATTAAGAGGGGAAAGACAAGGAGAGATAATTGTAGTCTAGGACTTAAAAGCACAAGCTCTAGATCTGAAAATCCTGAGTTTCAATTTCTGTTCTATCACTTACAAGCTGTTTGACTTTGGGAGAATTAGTCAACCTCTTTATGCCTTTACTTATAATAGTCAGTTTATTGAGAGGATTAAAAAGGTTGCAGGTAATGTCCTGAACACACTGCCTGGCACAGAGTTAGTGCCCATTAGATGGTGGCTATCATTTTAACTTGCCTCTCAGCTGGTGTGAAAATTAAATGACCTAGACTCTTGGTCTCTCCTCCCCCTCACCTAAACTGCAAATCTGCTTTTTCTCCGATCTTTTCCACTCAGTAAATAATTCCTTCAAACGTGCCCATTGCTCATCCCAGAACCCTCTCTCCTCCTCATTCCCCATATACTAATCAATCACCAAGTCCTTTGATTTACCTCCAAAATATCTCACATCTACCCACGTTTCTAAGTCTAAGCTACTGTCATCTTTCACCTGATGCCTGTAATCGACTCCAACCTGGACTCCATACCTGTGTGTGTGTTAGTCATTCAGTCACATCCCACTGTTTGGGACACATGACCCATAGCCAGCCAAGCTCCTCTATCCATGAAATTCTCCAGGCAAGAATACCAGAATGGTTGCCATTTCCTGCTCCAGAGAATGCAGTCTTCATAGGGCAACCAGAGTAATCATTTTAAAATGTAAAACCCATCATGTAACTCTTTCGACTGAATGGTTTCCCAAAGCCCTGAGAATAAAAATCTAAAATATTCTCCAAGCCCTACATGATCTAAGCCACAGACTCGTTTTTCGAGGCTCCTCTTGCACTCTTCCCGCCCTCTTTCATCATGTCCCAGTGGCATTGCCCTTTTTGGTGCCATATACAAGTTAGAGTTTTTCCACCTGTGGTGGTTTTAAAAAGTTATAATTCTTTGACAACTTTCCATTTAATAGGTGAAGTCTAATTTTCTTCTCTTTGTGTGTAGAACGAGACAGGGATTCACGTCTAACATAGAAAGCGACAGAAGTGATGCTATATGACTTCTGAGGCAAGGTTATACAGACAGGTAGCTCCCTGGCTCTGTTTCTGGGACCGCTTGCTCTGTAGGAAGCCGACTTCCATGTTGCAAGGATACTCAAGCAGCCTGTGGAGAGGTCCATACGGGGAGGAACTGAGGCTTCTTGCCAACAAGTAGCACCCATTTACTATCCACGTGAGTGGCTTAGAAAATTAATCTCAGTCTCCATCAGGTCTTCAGATAATTGCAGCCCTGGGCTGCAATCTTGACTGCAGCATCACAAAAGTCCTGCCCCAGGGTCTTCCCTGGTGGTCCAGTGGCTAAGTCTCCATGTTCCCAATGCAGGGGGCCCAGGTTCCTTGGTCACGCACTGGATCCTGTATGCTGCAACTAAAGATCTTGTGTCCGGCAAGGAATATGAAGATCCTGCAAGTTGCAACTAAGACCCAGTACAGCCAAATAGATAAGTAATACATAAATAAAGGGCCTGCCCCACACCACCTCCCCACCTACTTCCTTTCCTCAAGACAGAACTACCTAGCTAAGCTTGATAAGAATTCCTGACCCACAGAAAGTGTGGGTATAATAAATGTTTATTTTAATTTTAGGCTACTAAGTTTTGGAGTGGCTTGTTACACAGCAGTAATTAACTAAAACATCAGCTCAGGGCCTTCACAGAGGCTAGTTTCTCTTCTTGAAACACTCTCTCCCCACCTCTTCCTCGGGTTAACCCTTTTTCAGGATACAGAGGAGGGCAGGGAAGTACAAAAGTGGGAATAGAGAATTCCACGTTGTCTTGGTGGAGGAAGAGGCAGGAAGAGATAACAGCATCGCACATTTCCAAGGAGAAGCTGGAGAGAACTGTCTCCTTCTCCCCGTGACTTCCTGAGCTGTCAACCATTCACAGCAGTTTGCAATCACTTAAAGCAGTGGAGTGTTTGAGTGTTAGTCACTCACTTGTGTCCGACTCATTGTGACCCCATAACGGTGGCCCGCCAGGCTCCTCTGTCCATGGGGGTTCTCCAGGCAAGAATACTGGAGTGGGTTGCCATTTCTTTCTCCAGGAGATCTTTCCAACCCAGGCGTCGAACCCAGGTCCCCTGCATTGCCGGTAGGTTCTTTATCATCTGAGCTACCAGGGAAGCCCCCAATATAGTTGAAGTGTTTATTTAATGCTGGAAATTCACCCTAGGGGACAGAAGGATGTGAAAGTAAAAGGCACCATAATTAAGCCATTCTTGGAAATGATGAGGTTTTTTTTTTTTTCTTTTCTTTTCTTTCCCAAATACCTTCATATTAATGTAACTTCAAGCCCAAACTTTCTGGGAGGTAAACAGTCTGGTAGTTACGAGAGATGAGAGGCAGGATGCGCCCCAGGAGGAGGGGAGCACTGGTGTCTGGCCACTCCATTGACTCTACAGCAGGGCCTCAGACACAAAAGCCCTGAGCAGCTGGAAGACGAAGGACTCCTCAGGTTCCCACATGAAGGCACTGAGTGACCTAGAGTAATTTGTCTTGCATGGGTTGATTTATTGAAAAGACAGGTCATGGTATGACTAATATTTTCTGGAGAGTTCACTGGGGAATTTTCAAAGTTTCTGGATAGTGTATATGCTCCAATACCAAATAGACAAAATTGCATGGTTATCAACTCAGTGAGTTCTATATTCCCCTGCTATAAAACGATGGGGTTGACAAGAGTAGCTTGCAAGTCCTCCCATCTCTGAGTTTCAGCGATCAGATGAAAATGTTAGGATCTCATATGCAAAATCATGGACGGTACTTTTCTATCAACTGAAAAAGAATGTTTTCCAGGATTGGTAAAGAGGAAAAAGTAACTTAGAGGAAGAGCCTTGCAATTGTAATTGATTATTTACTTTTTTTTTTTTTTGCTGAATTTATGGAACCACTTGAGGGTGAAGAGGAAGCAGAAATGTGTTACAGAAGCAAAGTCCTTGAGCCTGAAAAGTTAGAAAGGGCCATCATGGGCTATGAGTGCAGTGCTTCTGTGGGATTAATAAATGCCCATTTGAAAATTTTCTCAATGAAAAAAAGAGATAAGATGCTTCTTTGTCTCCTTATTTTACATCTCTCACTTATTTCCTGATCTAAATTCAGTGTTTACCACTCCTTTTGTGACCAGTGGAATTTTGCCAGTAGGAACACTGCTAGCTGAAGGCCTTTAGAAAAGCTAAAGCCATTCTTCTGGCCTTCATTCCTTGCCAGAATCCTTCTACTCTCGTTTCCATAAGGCACTCTTGTCGCATCCTATTACTTCCACTACTTTCAGAATGATATCACCTCAGTGAGGTACCATCTTTTCTCTCCTTACAAAAGAAAACAGACCTGGTTTCTTTAACCTTTCAGCAGAAGCAAATTCCCCAAATCCCTCTGTCACTCTGGTCGCCTTCTGCTATGCCTTCTCTAGTTCCAAAATATCCTATTTATAGAAAGAATCCCGGAATGAGCTCAGGACTCAATATGACCTAACCAATCCTCTTTACATGACTAGAATAATTTTCTCTGCCTCCTTTTCAGCTGTGCAATGTGCCCAATAGATTCCAAGCTGATTCTCTTTTGTTTTATTCCAATACATAGGAAATGACAAACATTCAAACTATGGCAGTGTGACTGATTGATGTGAGAGGTTGATACCTGTTATATTCAAGAACTTTCTGGAATTAATGGATTGAAAAGTAAGCTAGAGTTTGTGATTTGTGTAACATTAGGGTTAAAGGAACAGGTCTCTTCCTTGAATTATTTCTTGTTATTTGGCATTCACTTCAGTTAATAAAGAGATTAGCTAGTTTTCAATGAAGTCATAATGAAAACAATACCACAGGTTGAAGTAGTATTCACAAAGAGTGGTCCAACCTCGTCACCAGGGGATTTGTTAAAAATGCCAAATCTTAGTCTTCAGGATCCACTTTTAACAAACTGCCCAGAACACGCATGTGCACACTAATTATGAGAAGCATGTTTCAGCACCTATGAACATTTCTTTCCAGATACTCTTGGCAAAGTTGATTTGAAACATACCTTGTTAGGCCCGATCACAATATGGACCCTTTTACTAGTTTTTTCTTGCCTTTCCATGGTCCTAAGTTATACGAGGGCTTCCCTGGTGGCTCGGTAGTAAAGAATCCCCCTGCCAATGCAGGAGATGCAGGTTCCATCCCTGGGTGGGGAAGGTCCTCTGGAGAAGGAAATAGCAACCCACTCCAGTATTCTTGCCTGGGAAATCGCAAAAGAGTCAGACATGACTTAGCAACTAAACAATGACCACAAAGTTATATGACTCCTTAGGGGTTTGCTTTCTCCTTTTATTCAACTTCTAATATGCTCTTACATTTAGCTCAATGTATTTTTTCACAAGCCCTGACCTGACATGCTCTTGACCTGTCTTAATCGCCTATCAACCTTTTGTATTAACAACATCGCTTCTCCTCTACTTGCCACCCAGACTTCCTCTTATTCATCTCTTGTCTGTAGGATGGTTTAGACAGCGTCATTCAGTTCTTCCTCAATATTCCATGTGGTCTTGCTTCAGCCTCATTATGGGGTTGTCTGGTTTTCCTGAAATTGAGTTAAGTCATATCCAGATCTTCTGTCTCATGCTTACTTGTCAGGCTCAGGAATGCACAGAGGTTATTGCAACTGCTGCTGCTAAGTCGCTTCAGTCATGTCCAACTCTGTGCAACCCCATAGATGTCAGCTCACCAGGCTCCCCCATCCCTGGGATTCTCCAGGCAAGAACTTTGGAGTGGGTTGCCATTTCCTTCTCCAATGCATGAAAGTGAAAAGTGAAAGTGAAGTCGCTCAGTTGTGTCCAACTCTTAGCGACCCCATGGACCACAGGGCTCCTCCATCCATGGGATTTTCCAGGCAAGAGTACTGGAGTGGGGTGTCATTGCCTTCTCCGTATTGCAAATACACCATAACTTTTCTAAGGCTTTCTCTTGCTTGCTTCTTTTTGATGCTCGGATTGTTTCCTTTCTAACTAAACTAGGTTTGTAGATGGAAGATTCCTTGAGTTCTTTTTAAATATGAGCTCAACACCAGGCTCTTGGCAATCGCTGCCTATTCTTGTTTTCAGAAAGCCTTCCAAATTGTGCATCGTGATTCTTTGCTTCTCCTTCTATTGCCTGTGGAGAACCATTAGAGATCAGGAAGTGACTAAGAGAGCCAATCTTTCTTCCTACCTGGTCAGAATCACTTCTTATATCATGAGCAGAACTCTTTTACTACCTGTTTTTCTTTTTTTTTTTTCTGAGCCTCCCAGACAGTAGCTATATCACTATTTGAGGCCTTTCTGTGAATACTTTTCTTTATTGATTACAACTGATCCTTAGGTAATGGCTGGGAGAAGGCAACTGTTGACATCTTGGCAATAATTAACCATGTACGATTCAGCTGTATCATCTTCACCTGACTCATTGACTCTTTATAGATTAGATCTTGGGTCTATTAGACTCTGAGATTCTTTAGGGTAGGGAATTATTAGTACATGGATCATCAGCTTCTATCAAAGTACCTGGCATAGAACAAGTACTGAAGGGGAAGGAGAGGAAATATAAGTAAGGGGGAGGAAAAGAAACAATCTATCCAAGACGAGGTGAGATGGAAAGCTTGGTAATTAACTACTAACAGATTGAGGGGGAAAGCTGGGAGAAAAGAACAAAGTACTCTGGTAGATTCCGCCTTGACACAGGAGAGGGAATACCCAAAATATCCTTTTTAATGTGGCTTGCTGAATTTCCTTTTAGAAATTGAGAGAGGGGGGACTTTGTCTCAAGAGATATTCCAAGCATCTGCTAATGCCCTAAACAAAAGAAATCCTTTTTCATTTCTGATTTTGTAGACTCCTGTTTTGTTACCTCTCTCCCATTAATTCCGAGACTCCTGACACATCGACTTAATGATATTTTTGTGTCTCCTAGTCTTGATAAGCCCCTTCTTATTAATTTTTGTACCATTATTCATAAAGGTACAGGCAGAGGATAAACTTTATGACTTTGGTAGGAAACTGCATGTGAACATCAAACCATGCACTGATAAAGAACACAGTACTTCTGGTTTGAAAACAAAAATCCTTCCTTCTAGGTTGTATTAATACACTTGCCTTTAAATTTGGCTACACTGTTGCATTAGTAATCTTTAAGAAAGGAAGCTTTGTTTACTGTTCAGTTTGAAATGTTCTTACCAGTACTAAAAATGAATGGGGTCAGATGAACCTAGAGAGGTGTGATATTCATATCATAGTTGACTAGGGCTTTGTGAAGAAAATGAGATGACCTCAGGAATAAGTGCTCCTGAGATGAAAACTGTGGAAGGTCCAGTGGCTGGCATCTATCTTAACAAATTAAATGAATGCAACTTTTGCTTATATTAGAAACTGGATTTTTTTTTTTTTTTTTTTGCAGATGTAAAAAAGAAAATATGTAAGTGAATAGATGGAGAATAAAAGGTGGAAAGCTGATAACACACCAAGAGAAGAGAACTTTTCTTCAGATCACTGAGAAATCAAGAGAGGAAAATATATATATGTCAAACACCATCTCTTAACTCCTTTCCTCAACTCTGTATAGCAACTCTTTTTATATAATAGCTCCTGTCCCTCACCAAGGGGCTTCCCTAGTGGATCAGACTGTAAATAATCTGCCTGCAATGCAGGAGACACAGGTTCCATCCCTGGGTTGGGGAGACCCCTGGAAAAGGGAATGGCTACCCACTCCAATATTCTTGCCTGGAGAATTCCATGGACAGAGAGGTGGTCACTAACATTTGGACATGACTGAGTGACTTTCACTACTTTTTCGTCCCTCATCTTGCTCTATGAGTTATAGGTTTTAGTAATGATTCCAAGAAAGAACAATAGTCAAAAATATTCCTTGGGAAATATTTTCAGCACAATCATGTGTTGTCTCAATCATTTCAAACTAATCAGTCATTCATGCTTTGAATCCCCAGGAACCCAAGTTCACAATTCAAGATATCCCACTTAGTATCATACAAAATATGACATTAATTTTCAGAATAAGGATCCATCAGAGAAGTAACTTAATAGTCTCTATACAGATAACAAACTGTTGAGGAAAAAGTCATATAAATATATCATAGATGATGGGGAATAATCATGTTCATTTGGTAATCATCGCCTTGGGTTATTTCAAGATTTCAGATCTGTACATGAGACACTGAATACTTAATTACAGTATTATGAATTGTATTCTCAGGAAACTGGTTTTGTCCACAAAACCTGTACCCCAAGGCCTCTGAGGATGGCATGTGCCGGCTGTTCTAGGCTTAGGGCAGCATCTGCTGGCTAATTCATGGATCGACAAAAAGTGGCAATCTGTGGACAATCTGAACAGTCCTTTTAGTTGGAGGGACCTGTTATACTGGCGATTGTGAAGGCCTGTGGCATCCTTTTATGATGACCCATCTCAGGTCTACAGGAGCCTGGCAAGTCTAGAACTGTCCCTAATGAGGTCCGACAAGCATTTGTAGAATATATACTTTGGCTGGATCCAAGTATAAGCTAGGTTGGCTCTGGAAACATCTCTTGAGCCATCATCAACTCAACCCTGGACTTACTTGTAGTAATAACAAACCAGTACCAATGGAGACTCCAACGAACAGAAGTCCGTATACAGAATTGGGAAGTATAGCCTGTTTTCCATAAGGAAGGCATTTCTGGGATGGGAGGGGGGAGGGGAGAGAACCTTGAATCAGCCACTGAATGTTAATCTTCTCTTGCTTCTAATCATCCTATCGTGTAACTGAGTTTTATTCACCTAAGGAAGCACGAATGTCATTCAGATACAGCACTTTTGATTGGCATAAAGAAACTGGAAATTGGAAAAGGTTGGATGGTCTGAAACTTAAGAGCTATCCACCATCTTCTGCAGCATCTCTCTGCCTCATCCCTGCAGTCGACAGCGCCGCGGTCAGGGCCTGTGACGCCGTTGGTGGGCTTCCCCTTCCTGGGAACTCTGGGTGGAGAGTAACATCTTGGTGTTGGTGCCAAAACGACGAAACCTGAAATGCGTCTGGGGACTTTCCAGGGCACTTGCGCTCCTCAGAGCGACCGGCATCTCCATAACAACTGGTTTACAGTCGTCTTCCGTTCCTCTGCTTGGCTGTGGAGGCGCCGACTGGGGGTAGGCAAAGGGCAGCTTCAGTGGAAAGCTACCTTGGGTTAGCGCCTCCCTAGGCCGGGGGGACGCTGCGGACGACCGGGTTATACAGCTCGAGGCCTGAGATTTCGCGAGCTCTCCGCAGGTCTCCAGCAGAGAGCCGCGCCCCCTCCCACCTCTTCCTCCTTTACCTTTATTTTACATATGGGGCGGGGGCGAGGGAGGTGCGGGTGAGGGGTGGGGAGGTGGCTTGTTTCCTTTTGCTTTTTTCTCTTTTCCTTGAAGTTCATTCTATCCCTTCTAAGTTACTTTCCGCCAACACGTGACCTCTCCAGCGGGAAGCGCGGGTGCTAACCGCGGGGCTTCCTGGGAGAGCCCCCTCCCGCGGAGCTCAATCCCATCTCCGGCTCTTCAACCGCCGCTCCGCTTCCCCCTCGCGCTCACCCGGGCACCCTGATGGCCCGGGAGCCCCCGGATGATGCGGAAGCGACTCCGGGGAAGAAGCAGCGAGCGGACGCGGAGCGCCAAACCGCTGCGGAGGCACCCCTCCCTGCCTTCGCCCGCGGCTGCACACTTCGCGGTGCGCCATGCCGACCTAGCTGCGCACCCGCGCTGCTAACTCACATTGGAGAAGCCATAACCCATTAGAGCAAACGCAGTCAGAACTTCATTCAACTCGGCCGCTCGAGAGCTCGATTTACACAGGTTCCTGTGGGCAACTAGTGGCTCGCTCGGGTGCCTCTCGCCTAGTCATCAGTCCCTAAGAGGGAAAGGGAAAGTTGCCGGGCTCATGCGCGCTTCCACGCATGTGGTTGTTCCCAAGGACAAGTCACTCACCCACACCCCCTCCCCGCCTAGTCCCCCATCCCCCCCACCCCCCGCTCCGACTTGATCGTCACTCACGACCTCATCAGCTGGAGACCCTTAGTCATTGGGGGGAGGGGGAGGGGTACGAACTTTTCTAAGAAGTTTCCTTTTTACCAAAGGAGTCACAGTGAGTTGGTCACGTAAACAGCAAGGACAGTCGTCGTCGTTGCCGCCCCCCCCCCCGCTTTCGCCCCCTCCCCCTGCGTTTTTCTGGTATTATTATTAAAGCGGTAGCCTTCTGGCGCTGATAAGCAACAAGTTCCCCAGCGGTCTTCCCGCCCTAGCCTGTCTAGGCGAAGGTTTTCTTACCTGGCGACAGGAAAATCTCCCGAGTCGAGCTCAGCTTTGCCAGAGCCCCAGGTGTGACCTGAGCAGTGGGCAAGGGAGCGGTGTGCAGTCTGGGTTATTTACATGAGGGTACCCTGAAACTCCCCCACTTTCCCCGGGAACTTTCTGTGCCAGGACCCAGTGACCGGCGGTTAGAAGGCAGCCCTAGGAACCACCGCTATATAGCAGGGCACTTGGGCAGTCATTGGTAACCTCGCTCATTCATTAGAATCACGTAAGAACTCAAAAGGAAACGTGTCTCTCGGAGTGAGGGCGTTTGCGTAAATCTATAGGTTTTTCAACATCGATGCGAGTTGCTTTGTCTTCTGTAGTCGCCAAGGTGGTTGAGAGTTTAAGCTTGCGGATATTGCAAAGGGTTATTAGATTCATAAGTCACACCAAGTGGTGGGCGATCCACTGAGCAAAGCCGAACTTCTCACATGATGACTTCAAACAAGACACATTACCTTCCAGCATCTGTTGGGGAGACGGGATTTTAAGACACTTGAGTCTCCAGGACAGCAAAGGCACAATGGTGAGTAGCAATAAACCCTGCATTATAATTGAAAAATCTTGACATGTTGCTTAACAACGGGCATATCACAGCTCTTCCTAGCACTTCACACGCCAAAGAACAGCAGCTACTCAGGCCAGGAGAATCGGGTTTTTACATAGTGCAACTTTAATTGGAATCATTTGAGATTTAACACAGCAATGTGGAACTGCGTGGAACAAACTTGGAGTTGGAGGGAGGGTGTGTGTGTTATATTGGCTGTTCAAGGCTGATGCTTCTCTCCCAGCCTTCTTGCATTCCATTCTTTGCTTTTATGTGTGTGATATATGAGCATATTCTATGATTTATATGTGGGCATGTAATTGACATTCGCAAGAAGATTAATTTCCATCTTAAAACAATAATGCTGTTAGAGATTGGGGTCAGGGGGTGGAGTGGGGGTAAGGATACGATAGAGACTGGGAGTTTGGGTGCAGATGGGGGTGGGGTTGGTGGGAGAGAAATAAGTCAGAAGGGCATATTGCCGGTAATGAAATGGGTAAGCCTCTCATAGGAGAAAAGGGTCTCATCAACATGTGATCAACTATTAACAGGATGGCTCTGGCAAAGCCATCCGCACGTGACAAAACGTAAGGAAGTGGAAGAAACCGTCTAGAGCAATATCAAATATCACTTAATTACAGATTTTTTAGTCTTTTCCTCCCGCCGCGCCGGGTGTGTAATCCTGGAGATACGAGCCCATTCAGCACCTTGGACAGAGCCAACGGATTTGTCTTAGGTGGTGGTACCCCAGGTAGCTGTCTCGGCCCCGCAGTAAGCCAGCCCTGTGTCGCCCTTAAGAAGCGTCTTTTCGGAGGTTCGGCTCACACTGAGATCGGGGCTGGAGAGAGAGTCATATTTTGGAGCGGAGCGTTTGGAAAGCGAGCCCCAGTTTGGTCCCCTCATTGAGCTCGCTGAAGTTGGCTTCCTAGCGGTGTAGGCTGGAATAGACTCTTGGCAAGCTCCGGGTTGGTATACTGGGTTAACTTTGGGAAATGCAAGTGTTTATCTCCAGGATCTAGCCACCGGGGTGGTGTAAGCCGCAAAGAAGGTAAGCACCGGGGCGGGGACCCCCTGCAACCCCAATTTTTGAGCTGTTTTGATACTCGATCTTCCCGAGAGGACGCGCGGTGGAGGGGAGGAAGTAGAAGGAGAGTGTGAGAGGGGGGTTGTTTCTTGGTATTTGCCCAGTTTGAATTGCCCTAGGTGAGAGCCTTGGGGTAAAGCGAGAAGGGGGGTGGGGAAGCTCAGTTTTCCTGCGGATATAATGAGTTTAGTTAACTTGGACCTGCAAATGTCTGATTCAAATGTAAGATTTCTCTCTCTTTTTCTCCCCTTCATCTCCTTCTTTTCCGTTCTCTGCCGGTGTGTGTGTATGTGTGTGTATGTGTGTGAGTGTGTGTGTGTACAGTAGGTTCATTACTAATTATGAAGCTTTTACCCAACATTCGATTTCCTAAATTTTGACTTTGTACCATTTAGAATTAGGCGGTGGAGGTGGTGTGCGGTGAGGAAAGGGGCGGTGGAGGTTGGGAGAGGGTAGGAGGTAAAGCTAAATCTCCAAGACAAAATGCATCAAGGTAATTTCAGCTCTTCTAGGCAGAAGGATTCATTCTCTCTGTATCCCTCCCTCCCTCTCTCTCCCCCTCCCTCTTTCCCGCCCCCCCCCTCCTTCACCCCGCCCCCTCCTCCTGCCTCCGTCCCTTCCTTTTTCTCTCTTTCCCTCCGTCGCCCTCGCGCCGGGCTGGATGTTTCTGTGTTTTGTTTTTTTTTTCCCCTTGCCATCTTTCCTCCCTCCCGACGAGTTTCGGGTGCTGGCTTAGAGGGCTCCCGCTTTCTCGAGGGAAGGGGAGCCTCCGAGATCGCGCTCCGCTCCCCCGCCGGACTGGATGCCTCTCTGAGCCCAGGTCCGAGTCAGTCGGGGTAACTAAGGAAAAGGGGGCCTCTACTTGGGAGGAGAGGTCCTTTACGGGCCGAAGAGCCAGGGAGCGGGCCGGGGAATGGGGTCTGGGCGGCTGGAGGAGGTGGAGGAGAGCACGAGTAGCTCCGCGCGGCGGCTGGACCCAGCCACCAATCAGCTGGGTGCACAGACCGCCCAGCCGCCGCGAGGTTGCACCCGGAGGCGCCTGTGGAGGGCGGCCCGCTCGCCGCCGCCCGGGTGGGCCAGGGGGCGGGGGTGATCAAAGCGGCTCCGAGCCTCCCAGTCTTCCGTTCCACCTCCCCTCCTCGGTCCCAGGGGGACCGAGAGCGGCCGGAGCGCGCGACAGCGTTGTCCTGCCTCCCCTCTGGGAGTCCAGGGACTTGCGCGCCCCTGCGCAGGAGCCACCATCCTCTCCACACTCCTACGACCCTCAACCTACCCCCTTCCCGGGCCCTTTGTTCCGGCCTCCGGGCCGAGCCTGGTGGTAATTTTCACCCCAGGGCTTGTGCGTTCTGGACTCCTCCTTCCTGGATCAGCCCTCTTTAATTAAGAGACAAGGTTTGAGGTGGGGGTGGGGGAGCGTAGGGGAAAACCTATTTCCGAAACTCACTGGACTGTTCTAGCGAACGAAAAGGAAAGAATTCCAACTCTGCTCAGGTGAAAAGAATGGATTCATAGGCAACGCGAGGATATTGTGGCGATTTAGAAGGAAAAAAAATAAAAACCAGGCACTAGGATCAGATGACGGTGATAGGCTGCTACGCACACAAAGGGAGCGTTGGGCAGGGTTTACGGAGCAAGCCTGCAGCGAATGGGGCACAGATTGTTCCGAGATCCAGTCATTTTCTCAGTCGGATCTACGCGCAGGGAGGGGAGGGGAGGGGCTGGGAGGGGAACCAGGCGGGAGGGGCTGGGCTTGGGGGCGGGGGGATTTCTGATCAGTCTGATGCAATTCCAAGCGTGCTGCAAAGGAACTCCAAGGAGTCCGCATCACCGTCGCCGCCCACCCTTCCCAGATGGTGCTGTTTTAAATACGGATCTGCAGGGCTGAACGCAGAACTGGGAGATTTATTGCAAAATCCCGAGAAGGGGGGGAAACGGGGAATGGAGGGGCAGAATTTAAAGGTGCAACACTTGCTTTTCCCCAAATCAAGAGGCAACCGGTCGGCATTTTTTTTTCCTCGTCTGCCTGTCTCTGGATTCTAATTCACCAAGGAAGAGGTGTAAATATTGTGACATTTTGAGGCGGTTTGATGGATGAGAAAAAAAATCATCTGTCACTCTAAATTGCAGAGTTCCCTGTCTCCTCGAAATGCCTTGCTGGCGAATACTCGCTGCTGCCTAATACAGTTGCTAGGGCTTCAAATGAATGCACCGTTAAGGGAATATTATCCTTTTAGTCGACTTGCCAATTTATCTGACAGTCAAATGGAGAAAATTGTAGATTTCGAGTCTTCGGGAGACAAGGAGGGAAAATGCTTACCTAATTCTTGTAACCTCGAGATCTTTAATAACTTAAACCTCAAAAGTGTCACGTCATCCTCTCTCACACGCACTCACGTACATATCCTTGACTTGTAGGTGAAATGGTTTCGCCTGGTGTTGTGAAAATGGGTATCACTTTAAGAATAGTGCACCTGATCGTCACTGTTTATGTGTATTTACACAGAGTACGAACGCAAGAAATTTCAACTGTCCTGTTTGAAACTAGAGAGAACATTAGGTGTTAAAAAGGAGAGGGGAAGAAAGAGGAAAGGGGTATTTTTGACCTTAAAAAAAATGAACAGTTAACTAGCCTACTTTTGTGCCCCCTGGTCTTGCATGTTAATATTTCTGTGTGTGAGACTTTAGCTTGGTCTAGCTCCCCCAATGGAATATATCAGTATTGATTCAGATGAAAATATATTCATTTTGCCTGTAGCTTTTTCAGTGTCATTGATAGTAAGACCTACAACACAGCAATTTTTGGAGGATAGAAGAGAACGTCTGAAAGAGCTTTGCAAACTGGGAAGAAGACACTCCATAAGGGGGAGGTATCACTATGTCATTCTCTGTGTACAGAATTTTCATTTCAACCAGAGTGCTAGTTATTTTTAAATATCATCTAATGTATATGGTAAGGCAGTAAATGGGATATTAAAAGGAAGTTTTTGTTGGCTTACAAAATTTTGTTTGTAAAATTGCCTATCAGTGTAAATTGGAAAGAATACCTTTAAAAGATCTAAAATCAAAATTCATATGCTTCTTTGTTCATTTGCCAGACTCTTTCCCTATCAAATCTGTAGTTTATATTCTTAATAAGAGGAGAAGCTAGTGAATTTAGTTTCTTTCCTTTTCCTGGCCTGTCCTCTAGGGGAAGCTTAGTAAGAAACAACATTCCAGGATCAGGCAATATGAGAGGCAAAGGCCTGGATGACCACAAAATAGATAATAAGCCACAAAAACCAGCAAATAGAAATGAGGAAAAAATCATCACTGTGGCATGACTTACAAAGGATTTTTATTTTTAATTCTGTGATTTAGGGACGAGGCTCCAACTTGCTCAAATAACATTCATTTAATCAAACTGCTTACAATATGTCAGTTAAAATGATGTCTAACTGAACATAGTTTTTATTAAATATACTTCTATCAAAAGCCAGGAAAGCTAATCCTTTTCTTTAATTAGGAAAAGCTAATCTAACCATTTAACTGATTCTGGTGAATATGAACTGATATAATCTGATTTTAAGATTCTGCTTAAAACTAAATTTGTTCTAAAAAGCACTGACTTGCCAGAAAAATATCTATTTTTGTAGCTTTCTTTTCACTCTATGGATAATTTAATGAGTTGCCTATTTTAATTTTACAACTGCTACCTCAGAAGTATCTCAAATTATCTTTCTTTGGCTGGTGTCTTTCTCTGCTGATCTGCTACTGCTGTGTGTATGTGTGTGTGTGTGCACTTGTGTGTATGGGTGTGTTTGTGTGTTTCTAGAGAATTTAACAAGCGGTGAGTCTCTTAAATTTACATGCCATGATCCAGGTAAGGGATACTTTGTGGCATTTAATAAATAACAATAAACATTAACATTTAGTGAGAGCTTACCAATATTGAATCCTATGGAAATGGGAAGAGGGGCTGTTACTTTTAAGGGGAGAAAGATTAAATTCCTAAACAATAAAAAGAAATTTTCTCTCCTCTTTGGCCAAAGAGTGGCTATAATTTCAAAAATATTAAATCTTCTTTTACTTTGGATGTTAAAGCTACTGCTTGAACAAGTGTGTCTTGAGAGAAACACATAGTCCCTAAAGACTAATACCCCAAAACACCAGGGTGCAAAAATCAAAATGTCAAATCTTTATCCCTGCGTCCGTTGTCATTTGACAATTTTTGGAGTGTTCATTCTGAGTTTTCTAAAGTTCAGATTGACTTTTCCCCTTTTTTCTAACATTCTAAAGGAGTCCTATAACGAATTCTATATAATGCAGACTTTATTTGTATCTGCTAGTAATAATACTTTATACTCACATAGCAGTTTGCACTTGATCTTAGCCAAAAGGCCGAGAAGCGATTCACATAGCAGTTTGAAATTTCTTCACAGGTTTCCTAATCTGATCTCAGCCTGGAGGGAAGGGTAGGAATTATCAATCACCTTTCACAAATGAGGAACCTCAGGTTCAGGGTTTCCCAAGAGCACATTGCCAGTAAGAGGGGAAGACTGACTCAGAATCTTTCTTCAGATTTCAAGGACCACACTTTAAGCTCTCCAGCCCATGCTGCCTCAAACCCCACTCTGGCATCTGAGGGGCTTGTAGGCATTATTTGCTCCTGTTTTGATTTCTTTAATTTAAAAGGGAGAAAAAGCTATCTACAAATCATTCCCACAATTCTGTAGGCCTAATGAAAAGTTTTTGCCAGTCTATGACCTTTTCTTCCTAAGCCATTCTTTCACTCTCCCATAATTGGAGGCTTAAAGAAGGCAGGGATATTTCTAGGGTTGACACATTGTCTAAGGAACAGTCACTAATTCCCCCCCAAACAACACAGAGAATAAGAAGAGCTGAAGACAAAAAAGGACTCTTACTTGGGAGTTGTAGACTCTGGTGCCTGGGAAGGTTCTCAGGGGTCATTTCTGATGTGTGAATTCATGCTGGCTTATTTTCTTGTTGTTTAGTTGTCCAGTCGTGTCCAACTCTTTTGCAACCCCATGGACTGCAGCCCGTCAGGCTTCTCTGTCCATGGGATTTCCCAGGCAAGAATGCTGGAGTGGGTTGCCATTTCCTTCTCCAGCAGGTCTTCCTGACCCAGGGATCAAACCCAGGTCTCCTGCATTGGCAAGGAAGTTCTTTACCCCTGAGCCTCCTGGGAAGCCCTGTTTTCTTTTAACCCTCTGGCATTTCATCCTAGTGTTGGGTGCCTGGGATCTTGCTTCTCTTGGTAGATACTCTGATATTTATGGGGATCATGAGCTTAACAGGCCATTTTCCATTTGCCCAAGAGGAATGTTTTCTATAGAGACTGTAATGTTCATAATTTTATTCTGTAAGCATTAACTGACAATCTACTATGTGCCAGAAACTATGCTAAAGTCTGGAAATTCAGCAGTGTGTAAGAGTAAAAGGTACTTAGCTTGGTGGACCTCCAGCTTAGAGGCCTAATTTGTCCTTTAATTTCCCTAGAAGAAGACAGACTTCTGGATTCTTTTCTTTTCCAAGAGAACACAGTGAAGTAGATTAAAAGGCTGAGTTCAAGCTCTGCTCCCAACTAATTTCCAGTAGCTAGAAAAATCAATCATTCCCCCTTGATCCATATTTCCTCACACAGAAAACAAGGAGGCTGTTTTTAGGATAAACTCTAAGTTCCATTTTAGCTCCAAGTTTGAGTGATATGATGGCTAACTAATTTCTCGGGCCTAAGTCACCCTAATCTTTGATGATATATAATTTTGGGTGTTACCAATTTTTAACTTGTGTGTTAGGAAGTACATTATGAAAAATGAAAGCAACTTATTTGAATCTAGCATAGAAAGAATCTGGATATTGAACCAATCATTTTTTTGAGAAACAAACTTGGAAAGTTTTCATCTGAACAATGATCTCAAACTTCTGCAGGTTATTTTTTAAAGGGATGGGCTGATGAGAGACTCACTAACAACTTACATGCTTTGTGCAAGCAGAAGTTCTCATTTTTCAGGTCATTTGCTTTTAAAATCAAAGATATTACACCCTGAAATTGTCTGGGCCTCATGAATAATGCATTATATATACATGATAATAGGTAATTAGATGGACCAACCAGGAGAAACATGAAAGGGAGCTGGTAGCCCAAGGATTGCAGAAGGTGTGTGGGCATTTTGACATCCAGGAAATGCTATAGGTCTGTCCTCAGCTAACTCAGCCTGGTGGAGATAATTAAGAAAAATGTGGGTGTAGAAAGGCTGCAAGCCATTCCTTGGGATTGGCTAGATCGCTGCGGTAGTTCAAAAACAATTGGCACAGCCACCCACACTGGACATGATTGCCCTTTGATGAGGCAGCTATTGACTTTTATAAAGATGCCATATTTAAAATAACTTCTGATGCACTCAGGATGACACGCATCATTCTCGAATTCTATTTTAGACAAATGGGAAAATATATTCCAAAGTATTAATTTAAAAATAAAAAACTTAAAAGTCGAGTTGCTAAAAATCAGCAGTTTAGCAGTGTGTGACCTCCAAATTTAACTTCAGTCTAGGAGAAACCTGTGGCCTGTGTGAGGCATTTTTGACCATTTATGAACATTTTCTGGATCACCCCAGGAGGTAGAAAGTACTTTGCCACTGTTTTTAACCTCTGAGTGAATGTTAAATGCACTCAAAAACCGTCTCACACTGGAAAAGGGAAACCCAATCAATTGCCTATAACAGCAGAAGAAGATGCTTTGAGATCTTTGTGCCCAGAGTGCACGCTATGATGTTATGGAATTCAGGATCCCTTCAGAGTATGCTAAACCCCATGCCCATCAGCACCAGCAGGAGTTGGAACTGACTCTTCAAGGGCAATAGCAGCTACTGCTCTCCCTAGGTAATAACGTGACTGTGGGGAAAAAAAATACCTAAACTGGGGGATTGCAGAAAGGCTCCGTAAACATCTAAAGCCTGTGGGAAAGGACATTACAGGGCAAGTGAATGGGAAAAAAGAGAGGGAACATGGAAAAATTTAAGCAGAGAAATAAAAAAGAAAACCAAAACAGCACTAGTATTAGAACACTGGATGTGTTATTGAATAGATATATCCTCTCTGAGGGTAATCTTCACATCTGTTTGTCCACTGAGCTAGATCTCTACCATCCTTACTCATCACTATTCTGGTTATGTTGGTAGGAAACAATGATTTCTTCTACTCTTACCTTCCTCCTGCAGTAAGGGCTTCTTTCTCCCCCAACAACTTCCATAGCCAGTGTTTGAGAATGGCCTTGCTTTTACTTCTCCTTGGGGTGTGTTGGATTAACATGGGCTTGGTAACCACTTCTGTGCCGTGGACTCCACTCTTTTGGCAGTCTGGTCAAGCCTATAAACCCTTCTCAGAATGTTTCTAAATGAATAAAACTTAAAAGTATACAATTACAGAGGAAGTCAGTTACATTGAAATATAGTTGTAAAAATATTTAAAATGTCAATTGTATGATATAGTAATAGATACGCTGGGTTGTGCTTAGTCGTATCTGACTCTTGCGACCCCATAGACTGTAGCCTACCAGTCTCTGCCCATGGGAGTCTCCAGGTAAGAATATTGGAGTGAGTTGCCATTTCCTTTTCCAGGGGATCTTCCCAACCCAAGAATTGAACCTGGGTCTCCTGCACTGCAGACAGATTCTTTACCAACTGAGCTATGAGTGAGATGCCCAATATATGTGCTTTCTTAAAGACTAAATAAGATGAAGCAGCAAGGTGAATACTGTAGTTTTCCAGGAGTGATGAGCCTCTGTGTATTTTGGGATATCTGTAACAACTGACATGTGGTATAAAGGTGACTGATTTCTATTGGTGGCAAAGTCTGGCAAATACTATTGAGTAGCATTTCCCAAACATATTTGACAATAGAACACTTGGGGAAGGGGGTACTTATTAACATGGTGTAGACTCAGAAATGTTAGTTTAGTCTCTCCCTGCCTTTTGGTATGAGCCATTGAATGTTCCATCCTGGAAAAAGGAAGCTGGCATTTGGAGAAAACTTTTGAAGTTCACTTCTGCCATTTGACAAGTTGCCAAGTGGGTAAAGAACCAGCCAATGAAACGGCTAAGGTGTAGTAGACGTGTTTCTAACAGCTGAGCTTGCTATTGTTGGTGCTGTTTAGCATGTCCGACTCTTTTGTGACCCCATGGACTGTAGCCGGCCGGGCCCCTCTGTCCATGGGATTTCCCAGGCAAGAATAATGGAGTGGGTTGCCATTTCCTCTTCCAGGGAATCTTCCCAACCCGGGGATCTAACTCACATTTCCTGCATTGCAGGTGGATTCTTTACCACTGAGCCACCAGGGAAGCCCCTGTTACTCTGAGGTTTATCCTTAGTACCACTAACACTACCCTCACTGCTCTGGAAATCCATCACTCCACTGATAAAGAGAAAAAGTTCAGACTCTGGTCATTAACTTAGGGAGCATTCCTCAGATTCCTGGTGTGGCTTCACTAACCTCAAGAGGTTATAAAGACTTCATTTCTGTCATTACTACACTATGAGAAAGTACTTGCAAATTATGATGGGATGGGATAGCATTCATTTTGCATTTATCCAGTGCCAAGTTGTTTCCTTTGCATTTGACATTTATTATTTAACCCTCAAAGCAATTCTCTGAGAGAGATTATATTGTTGTATAAAGAAGGAAACTGGAGCTCAGAGAGTTTATTTACCCCAAATTATACAGCCAATCTTAAATGGAAAAGCTAAAATTTAAACCTAATGTTCTCTAGTTCCAGAGTCCATTATAATATTACACTTCCCTATGGAATAGCTACCACACAGATTAGACTTGGATTCCCCATTGTCAGGTTGGCACACACATTTTTGTCAAGAGATCTTTAACACAACCCTTTGGTATGGCTGAGAATCTCATTATCAGTGGCCACAGATGCTGCTTTAGAATTATATTGAACCTTTGATAACTAATGAAAAATTTTCAAACTGCTGATTGTCCCCTATCCTTTTTGAAACCCCGTTTTCACAATCATAATATGGAGAAAGTGATACTGCTTAAAGTGGGGGAGGATCAAATAAATTGATCAGTTAATCTAAATTTGTTGAGTTCACCATGATGAGCGTTCTACATTTCCATAGCTGAGTTCTTGCAATGATCTTTCTAGGCAGAGATTATTAGTATTCCTATTTTAAAGATAAGGAAACTGAGGCAGCCGTTAATTCCTTAGCTATCCTAAATTAGCAGAGTCAAAAAGTGGTTAAGCTTGAGTAAACCCATGTCTGTCTAATTCCAAGCTCTTTCTTTTACTCAGTAAGCTAATCTGTAAGTCCCTACACAATCTTAGCTGTTCTTATTATAATTTTTGTCATGTTTAAAACACTAACAAGAGAGAAATAAGTATATATTGTCCATAAATAAGTATATAGTCATTGAAGAGAAAGACTACTCCATGGAACGCTTCACCTGCACATTCTTCCTTCCACTTACTTTAGTTTATGAACCCCATGGATGATGTCTGACGCTTTTCTTAACTTGTTTAGGGCAGTTCCAAGTTAGTTGACTTCTGAGAGTTATTGAGTAAGAAACGTTATAAATTGTTTAGATTAGGATTTAGTATGTTTAGAAGCCTTTTCATAAATTTGCCTTTTCAAACTGTTACTGGCTATAGCACTGCAGATGCTGTGATGAGGAATGCCTTCTCCAAAAACCCAGTGGATGACAAACTTCCAAAGCTAACATATTGTTTACAGAGATGGAGAAGAAGGGGATTGACAAGCACAATCCTAAACGTAATTACAAGGCTTATAGTCCCTGCTGGGGACTAAAATGTTTATTGGCTTTTCTTGTGCAATTCAACGTTCTTCCTCCCAAAGCCCTACTCCAAACTTGGAGCTTCTCTGGAATTAGCATCTCGTTTGGGAGAATGCCAGGTATTGGTGTCTGGGTCCTTTGTATCTTTGCAGCAACTTAGAACTCAGGATAGCAACTCTAAAACTAAGCTGGAGGGTAGTCTGGGTAAAGGAGTTAAACATCCACTTGGGCATCTTCTTAATAAATTTCATCCATCTTCCTCCTGGAAAACAACTCTTAGAAAGATGTGGTCTTTAATGAGGGAGTGGATGCAAACTGGTAAGTCCAAGATAGTACAAGTCAGTGGTCTTTGCAGAGTTGCCAAAGTCATATACGGAATCAAGGATCTGGAGGCTATGGAAAAACCTCATCCCACTGCCATTGTGATCTATGCAAGGAAGAATGGCCTGAACTCACAATACATTTGATATGTCCCAGAGCTAAGAAACCAGCCCAGGGGGAAAGAATGATATTAAAGGACATTTTGGTGTATGAAAAAGTCTACCTAAAACCTCATCAGAGATAACTATGTAATATAAAATATAGAAGAGTATGACTCCTTACCTTGGCTCAAGGCTCTAAATTTAGGGGAAATAATTACATGAGTTCCAAGTTTAGTTTACCAAAGATATACAGTTCCTGTAAACAGTTCAAATTCATATGGAAAAAAAGTATCTTAAAGATGATCTAGTTCACAAATTTCCTTAGTACACTAAAATCACCTGAATTATGTATTCATTTGAGCTAAAGTCAGAATGTGCCACTAGACTTGGCAACCACGGCTTATAGCCCACTGTCCTGGCCTCATTAATCAGGTGACTGAGATGTACAGTAGTTAAAACTGTTCCACTTATTCAATAAACATTTCTATGAAACTGATAGTATTGATGTGAACAAGCTTGGGCTGGTGAAATGACTTTCCAGGTCACATGAACAGAGAGTGATAGAGTTTAAACAAGAATCCAAATTCTCTTGACTACTGAAGGACTTATAATCACATCATACGATAATGATACTTCTTCTATTTTCTAATAATCAAAACATAAGAAAACAATAAATAGCCTGAGCAAGGTTTTAATTATCTTGATTTTTGTGTATATACCTTGATTTCTTAAACATAAACATAATCAACAAAATCTTAATAACATTCCAATAAGACATTCCTAATTTCAAATTGTTGGGACAAAACTAATTATAATATTTTAAGTTTCTTAAATACTCCATTGATCCTACTGGTGGCTCAGATGGTAAAGAATCAGTTTGCAATGCAAGATATCCATGTTCGATCTCCGGGTCAGGAAGATCCCCTAGAGAAGGGAATGGCAACCCACTTCAGTGTTCTTGCATGGAGAATTCCATGGACAGAGGAGCCTGGCAGGCTTCAATCCATGGTTTGCAAAAAGTCGGACATGACTGAGTGAGGAACACTTTCGCTTTCAGGACAAAACTAATTATAGTATTTTAAATTTCTTCAATACTCCATAGTTACTTTATGATTATTGAGACACTAACTAAGACAAGATGAATTGAAACCTCAAGTTTTCATTGACTCTTATATTATTCCCAGTGTTTTCAGTTGGTTCTAGCTTTTTATCTGAGGTTTGGCAACAGCTTTATTTATTTGTTCTTGTAGCATACTCCCCTCTTACCCTAGGAAAACAAAGCAAAACAAAAAATTGATTTATTTTTCTTAAAACAACAAAAAAATAAGGAAAAAATTATAAAATTCCTTAAAATCCTTTTTCTTAAAAACGCTAGGAAATGTTTACTAATTTAAACTTTATATTTTTTAACTCATTTTCCAAAGAAGTATTCTTTGAGACTGTTTCTTTGTACTTCATATGACATTTATACATGTAATTCTGTTTTCAAGATTAATTTTATTATTAAATACTGTCCTGAAGTTGTACTCTTATCAATTCATTGAAGGGTAAATTAGACACTTTATAAATTTTTCCTAGGAATGGAGGGCAAAATCATATCAATAAATAACAATTTGACTTATCAAAAACACAGTAACAAAAAGTAAGATTAGAAAAAATGTTAATTAGTCAAGCAAATAGTCAAAAATATGTCAAACTTTGACATATTTTCTGAGATAAATTGGCATCATGCATGTTAGCATGATTCTTTTTTATGGAATTCAACTTATTTTTACTCACTTTAATTAGTTTTTGTGTGCAGATAAAATGAAAGGCAATGAAAATTTGGCTTGCAAAGTAGTTCTAAGATGATCTACATCCACAATCTGGTTGTAATACCATAAAAATATGTTTATTATGTGAGAATGGTAATTCAAGTTAGCATTCATCATAGACATAAAGCAATGAGCAATGCAAGTTAACTTCAGTTATTTATCCTGGGAACTTTTTTTTTTTTTTTTGCTAAAAAGGCCAGAATGCATGATAGCATTGGCTCATTCTTCTCAAAGCCTCCTGGAAAACATGTCTCTGAAATAAAAGCTTCTCAATGCTAAAAATTTTACTGCATTTGGGAGAAGCATAAAATTTGATAATAAAGAATTGGGTCTTCATTTTTCTAATTCAGTATGGAGTCTGTTTTGAGGAAAACTTACAGTGGGCTGAATTTGCATCCTAGAAATATATTTAATTTGTATCATAGACTCAAAATCTGACTTCCAAAATTGGGCATCTATTTTCCCCACCTCTTAGATATCACCTCCTCTCCCAGGTCATGACTTCAGTCCAAGCAGAGAAAAATAAATTTCCTTGAGGATATATGTAACTATAACTAAAATGACAATAATAATAATAATGAAGAGATCTTGGAATTTAAATGTGTGGCTCTGCTTTTCCCCCATTCATTTCCCACTCTACCCCATCTCTTTGTCCTCATGTTTTATGAGCTATTATATTTGTCTTATCCATCTGTATCACCATCACTCTTTCTTAGGTTCAGCTAGACTTTGCACTTCTTGGTACCCTTCTTGGTACACTAAAGTTTTAGAAGCAAATGCTCTTAGTAATCTTTTGGTCACAGAGTGCCTTGACAGTTTCTCCAAATGATGTTAGGAAGGGGAAGTAAATGTTTCCCATTTCTACTCAGTTTCTTTTTAGAGTATTGATTTCATTCCATGTCTGGCTTAATTTCTTTTGGGAATTGCTGAATTGATTTTGAAGTCACCATTGAATTCCTTCAACATGGCCTAAACAGACAACGGGGAGTAGTGGGGATGATATTTATGCTAATCTCATGCTCTTCAACTGGGCTATCAAGAATTAGAAGTCCCAGAATAGTTGGTCACATTGGATTGTGATAGGTTTGGAATGCAGATGAAATGAAAAGACATGGTTCAATTTAGGAGAAAGTTCAAAGTTCAGAAGTCATGTAGTATTTTGTAGACCTTATGTTCTGAGAGAAATTACTTGAGACTACAAAAGTACTATCCTAATTTATCAGATAAAGGTCTACAACTTGGGACATTAAGTGGAGAACAGAAAGATTATTTGTTCTTAAACAATTTTGCTGAGAATAAATAAAAACAAAATGTCCTATTAAAGATCCATTTCTTTTGAAAAATGTTTCATCTGAAAACTAAGGATAGAATATATAGCTTTGACATAAAGGCTCATCTTTTTATGAAACAACTGCTTCTGTCTCCAAGTTGCAAGGGAAGGATTCATCAATCTGATTGAATCTTCCCTTTAGTTTTTCCCAACAGCTGTGTTCAGATAATTCATGACTCCCATGTTTCCTGAGCCCTGGATAATTTCACAGACATGTCTAACACAGGCCTCTACATTTTCAGAAGAGTATGGAGATCTTGGAGGAGGTCCAGGGTAGACCAAGGAACTTGATTAATGGATTGGAAGTTGGAGTTTATGAAGAAAGGTTGTGAGATCTGATTTCTCGCTATGAGAAAAGCTGAGGGGTGACTTAATAACACAAGACGGTTAGGAAGCAGCTGGTCTCTATCTTCACTAAGGTTGGATGAAATGAAGTAAAATATAAATTGCAACAAGAACAAAAATATGTTACAAGTGGGATCTTCCAAGCACTATGATGACTCGATTCTTAGAAAGGTCGTCAGAAGAAGTATGTGTAGTCTATTTTCCTGGTCTGTTGTGATAGGCCTATGAGTAGTGGGCAAGAGGAGATAATCTTGAAAGATCCCTTCTGGATCTATCTTTTTATAAGTCTGCATGTGTGCGTGCTAAATTGCTTCAGTGGTGTCTGATTTTGTGTGACTCTATGGACTGTAGCCTGCCAGACTCCTCTGTCCATGGGATCCTCCAGGAAAGAATACTGGAACCAGTCACCATACCCTCCTCCAGGGGATTTTTCCAACCTAGGGATCGAACCCTTGTGTCTCCTGCATTGGCAGGTGGCTTCTTTATCATTAGTGCCACCTGGGGAGCCCATTTTATAAGTCTACCTAATCATATTTAGAAAAATTAATTTCCTGAGCTATGTCTCATTTTCTCTCTATCACTAACTTGACCCTAATTTCTTATCCTTGGTCTGCCTTCTGTAAAACACTGCTAACCAAAGATGGCTAGGGCACCGATCAACCATGAGGGGCCCTCCCCAGCTACTAGCTGCCCTTTCAGCTTTGGGAGCAAATTTCTTGTCCATCACTGCTACCCCTTGACCACGAGGATCATGTTGATGGTCATCTTTCTACACAGTAAACCCATGGCAAGGGAAAACAAAACTAAACAAAGCATAATTTCCTACCTTTAAATAACTCATATGTGGCCCAATGGATTAAAACACAAACCTTTGGTGTAGAATTTGAGCAGCTGAAGGGCTGAGATGTGTCTTACTCATTTGCATGGATGCTAGTCCATAGAGCATTGTCTGGCAGGAGGTGCTCAGCAAGTTTTCATCAATTGAATGAATGGAACTATGAAGCGAAGGTAGTAAACTGAAGTTAAGAAGGTCAAGAGTGTCAGAGGTTTCTAAATGATTCTATATGTGACACAAATCTAAAACCTAATCCTTGCATGGGTACCACTGGGGACTTTATTCCTATCAGATCTGGGTTATCCAGAAGATTTTGACAAGAGTGCTTGAGTCCTTTGTCCCAAAAAATATTCACCATAGACATTGTGTAGATTCAGAATCATGGAAAAATAGGCCAAATTCTTGGTGTGGTTTTTAAAATATGACTTTAGGAAGTTCAGTAATTATTTTTTTCTAAATTATCTTTTTGCGTATGTTGCTAACTTTCTCCACGAAGAATATAAAATTTAGAAGTAGAAATCTCTCACTCCCATCATCACACAACCTAAATAGTTGGGTTTCAAAAATAAGGTAACCTGCTCCTTACAGCCTGATTCGATGTCCTAAAAGGCTTTGGTTTAAACTTGCTAACTTTCTTCCTGGCTCTTCTTGCAAAACCAGCAATCAGCTACCATTGTCAGTTCCAACCTTTGTCCTAAAGCCCACAGTCAGGTCCCTTCTGACTATCCTTGTAGAAACATTGTAACAAGTAAACCAATTTATTGCTCACTATTGGTTTTTAAATGTTCTCAGGGAAAATCTGGTAACTTGGAGGGCTACAAGTTGATGACTCTCATATGTTTGGGAGTTAGTTGTTTCATAATGGTTTTTATGCTTTTTTTTCTTTTTTTTGATCCAGCTAAATATTATTCCCAGATGGGATCAGTTTTTGACCTTCTTGCACTCCTCTCCTAATTTGGCCCTTCTAACATTTTCTTACTGTGCTTCTTCTTTTGTTCGCCACTAATGGCCATGCCTGGTTATATAATTTCTGTAACAGGTGTTGACCCATTTGGATGTATTTCAGTATGGCACACAGTTATTCTTATGGTTCATGAAAAGCTTATGGGTAAGAAGTACACCTCATATTGTACCATCTAGTGAATAGGGGTATTATTTCTCCTGTAAGATTTTTCTCAGGACGGGCCTTGCTCAATAATTTGGAGGATTATGAGTGACAGTTTCACACTGGATTGGCCCTTCGAAACCATAGATCGTGAATTTGAAAACATCTTTGCCACTCTGCTCAGCAGGAGAGTTTTCTGTTTACTTATTATTTCCATTATGCCAATTTTCAGCAGTTTTTGAGGTCAGTTCATTTGATCCTAGACAATTTTTTTTTTTTTTGCAAGGAAGACTGAAGACAGGGGTAACTAGGAAACTTAAGTAAACATAATTAAACATAAAATGCTTTATAGTGATAGTAGAATTGACCTCAGCCAATTAAAATTATTAATAGAAAAAATATGTCAATGTCACATCTGAGCTTACTGATTCTGCTCCCACTTGGGTAATGAGGATTAGTTCATATTTCCTGACAAGAATAGATGGGAATTTCTCCCTGACCTTTGTCCTTCTAGAATATTGTGTTAGAAGGATTGATTAGACCCTAACCAAAAACAGAGATTTTTATTAATTCAAAATTAATTTTGTAAGTCCCAAAAAAGTAGGATCGAGAGCATTTTCTTTATAAGCAGTGAAATTTTTCCCCCTTTTGGTGACTGAGAAAATATTCAGATTACAAACTTGGAATCTTTGCTCCCACAGCAATCATGTCAGAGACCAATCTTAAAAAAGAATCAGAAATACGTGTTCTATATTTTCAGCATCACCCTTGATCACAATAGGAAAATGATTTTTGTAAAGCATTTGATCTTAGACCTCTAACACTATCTCTGTATGCCACCTGAATTAATAAAATAAAAAATTATTCAGAATTCCAATCAAGACACTAGTACAACTTTATCTTGGCATCATTGTTTTTAATGTAAGATGTATTTTTAAGGCAAATAGGCAAGCATTTAAGTCTGGGTTTTTATTGTTTTGGTAACACCATTATCACAAATCAGAAAGTTGGGAAATGCTCAGAAGTGTCCAGAGGTCTGATTCATCAGAAGGTTTATCTGAATTGGCATTTGATCTTCTTTTATTTCTAAATATTCTTGCCATTTCTGGCTCGTCTGTCTTTTCCTCAGTAAAACTGCACCACACTCTGGAAAGTAAGGATATATCCATCTGTGTAACATCGAGGGAGCGTAGGAATAAGAAGATTGGCTATACATACACCCAGAGTCTCAGAAATAAGAGCACTCCTTCTTTCAGCAGAAATGCTGATATGGTTGTATGAATTTAGCAGGTAGATTTGCCATAACTTCTCATTTAGCAGCATTGAGAATGCTCAGATTCTTGATATTCACTGGTTAGGTATTTCTCCAGAAGGAAAGCAATTACAAATGAGCTTAAAAACATGGGGAAATAACTCATTTTCAAGTAAATTTAAAATTGGAAAGTAAGCACTGATTTGAAGTTATCGTAAAGTCATAAATATATATATACATATATATATATAGAGAGAGAGAGAGCTTAGGGTAGGGCTCCTCCAGTATTTATTTTATAAAGCAGTACAGTTGTTTTTTTTTTAATTTATAAACTAGCCTCTCAAATTATTTTGCCATATTAAAAGAAATTGTGTCAGCACTCAGCCTACACCCCTAGGAATCAATTTGTTGTTTAGTCACTAAGTTGTGTCCAACTCTTTTGTGATTCCATGGAGCCTGCCAGGCTCCTCTGTCCGAGGGATTTCCCAGGCAAGAATACTGAAGTGGGTTGTCATTTCCTTCACCAGGGGATCTTCCCAACCCAGGGATCGAACCCAAGTCTCCTGCATTGCAGGCAGATTCATTACCACCGAGCCATTAGGAACATCCTAGGGAATCATACAGAGGTTTTTTGAGGGGGCCAAGCTGGGCTTCTTGACCTCTGTCCTTCATTGCTTCCAACTAGCCTGTATATTTCACATACATTAAATATTCCACAATATACTTCACCATCTGCACTGTAGGGTAGTTTGTGCTGGTCATGTATACTGTCAAGTTGATAGAGGTGCAAAGCTAAATGTGTGACACTCTAAGAATATGCATATATTTGAATAATTTGACTATTCAGTCTAACAATTTGCAAAGAGGCGCTGAAAGATCGCACATCCTGATAACACTTCCAAGAAACATAGCTTCCCTTATTGGGGGTGGGGAGAGGCAGGGATATTTCTAGCTGGAGTTCCTGATTTATTAAAGTCTTGTCTCTGGCATTTTAGCTGTGTGAACTCGGGCAAATGATTTCGTGGCACTGAGCCTCCGGTTTTCATTTATAAAATAAGAATAGTAATTTCTGTGACTGGTCTTTAGAAGCTCTAAAACAGCTAATATAAGTGCACTCATTTTTTTTTTTTAAACTGTAAACCCTTAGGTAAACTGAACTGAGTATATAATGATATTACATATTCAGTTCAACAGCACATTCTTGATAACCACAGAAGGCTTCAGGGGAGGAAACTGTTTATAATCTTTCCCTTTCCCCAAATTAATGTTGGAGTGTTTAGAGAAATTCTTAAAGCAATGAGTCTTAGCAATGATTAGGTCAGACTCCTTTGAGATTACAGAAGTAATGCACATACTCATAAAACTGCCTACCAAATTTGGGGGAAATGAGAGATTCCTATGACACCCAAATATGCACTGCTTAAGAAAGAGTGCTTCTCAAAGTGTGACCCCCGATTTTCTGCTTCCCAATCGCTAGAGGTGATTGTTAAAATGCTAATTTCTGGACGCTGCCCCGCCCTTACTAAATCACAATTTCAGGAGGAAAAATCTACATTTTAATAGGCAACCCCGGAGGTTTTTTAGGCTTCCCTGGTGGCTCAGATAGTAGAGTCTGCTTTCAATGCAGGAGACGTGGGTTCGATCCCTGGGTCGGGAAGATCCCCTGGAGGAGGAAATGGCTACCCACTCCAGTATTCTTTCCTGGAGAATTCTATGGACAGAGGAGCTTGGCATGCTGCCGTCCATGGGGTTGCAAAGAATTGAACACGACTCAGCGACTAAAACACAGGTGGTTTCTATGCTCGGAAGGGGTCCCAGGATTACAAGTTAAATGTCAGGGTCTTTTTCCGTTCCTTATTCTAAATATTAAGGTCTGTACTTTCGCGCAGGAACTGGTCGAACTAATGGGAAGAAAATTGCGCCTTCAAGCAGGAACCTAGATAGACGGTTGAAAGCGTTTGTCCGATAGCATATTGAAAGTGAATATGAAGTTCTCTGCAAGGGTCTTGGCTACCTGCAACTAAGAATCCGAAAGACTGCTGCGGGGGAAGAGGGGCTAGGTGAGGATTAATTGAGTCAACTGCCCACCCCGACACACACACACACACACACACACACACACACACACATTAAAACAGAAGGCTTTTTATTTATCTTTGCTACCCAGGTTCTTTATTAAAAGGGTTGGTTTATGTGTGTAAGTTTGCTAGGGAGGGAAGTGAAAACATCTGCAGAACCATGCAATGCCCTGGAACGGAACTCTTCTAATAAAAGATGTATCATTTTAAATGCGCTGAATTTTGATTCTGGTAATTCGTGCACTAGAGTGTCTATTTCGAGGCAGCGGAGGTATCATATGACGGCGCACGTCAAGGCACCGTGGAGCCCTCTCGTGGACTCCCACCCACTTTCCCATTCACCCGGAGAAGGCTGCTCGCGCAGCCGCTCCCCCCACAAGCTAGCATGAAATCTCCCAGCCTCTGCCGAGATCAAATGGAGCTCTTCGCTCAGGGGGTGCGAGTATTACCTCCGCCATGCAATTTCCACTATCAATAATTTAACTTCCTTGCTGCAGACCAGAAGAAGTACATACCGGGCACCAAAGACTCCCCTCAACCCCACCCCTTCTTTTTAACCAAAGGGAACGTGAAAAAAAGAATAGAGTCTGGGAGTTTCGGGGCCGAAGTCTTCCCCAGAGCAGCTGCCTTGATGTTTACTTTGACAAGTAGTGACTGAAAAGGTGGGTTTCTTTCCTTTCTCTCTCCGTTTTTTTCTCTTGTTTGGTCGACTAGAAAGCGTGTGGCTTGAGTGAGGTCTGTCATTGCCTCGGCTTCCCGACTGGAGCAAGTAACTTGGTGTAACGTTATCTGGGGGTGTTCATGAATAAAAAATGCCGTTATTATCTTGATTGGATTCCTATTAAGCAAACTCCGGAGAGGTCAGTGCACGAACTCTGTTTAAGCCGCGGCGTGTTTAAGGCAGCGGAGTAAACCAATAGCCCCCCTGCTCTGTGCGATTTCATTGTGTGCTCGCGTTGGCAAGCTCCGTCGTGCGGGAAGGTGCGGGAAGGTGTGTCCGTGGCCCGGGAAACGCACGCCCTCTCTCACAGAACTTAGGTGCCGGGATGAAGCGGGGGGGAGTTGCCACAGAGGGGAGCGAGACCCCGGGGGCGCCCGATGCGCGCTCGCCCCCTTCAGTCCCGGCGCGGACCGCCCGGGTTTCCGCGGAGGGCCCGGGACGCGGGGTTCCCCCGGGCCGGGGCTAGGTCACCCATCGGAGCCGCGGGCGTGGCGCGCGCGTCCCGTTGAGGCGCCCCAGGGACGGCCGCGGGGCTTACGGGGCCACATCGCGGGGCCCTGGGGACTGGCCGAACGGGGGCGCGCGGGTCCGGGGCGCCCGGGCAGCCCGGGGAGTCCCCGGGGCCGAGCGGGGGCGAGGAAAAGGCGCGGCGTTCCCTTTAAGCGGCCGCCCCGCACGGGTCTCGGTGGCGCGGGCGAGCTGGGGGAGGGGGGGCGGGGGGCGGCGCCGTCTGACCAATCGAAGCTCAACCGAAGAGCTAAATAATGTCTGACCCGAGCTCCAGGCGCAGGCTGGAGCTCCGGGTCCCCGTTGCCGCCGCGCCCGGGCGCACCCGCCCGCTCGCTGTCCCGCGCACCCCGTCGCGCCGCGGGCTTCCGGGCGCGGCCGAGGAGCCGGCCCGGCGCGCCCCCCACCTCCTCCTCGGGAAGCGTTGATGAGACGTTTGAACTGCAGCTGCCACCGCTGCTGTGGGGCCGGCGGCGAGCGGCTCCGCGACGGGGACCTGGGCTGGGCGCAGGGGCCAGGAGCGGGACGACGATGTGACTCCGCCGCCGGGCACCCGTGAGCTTTGTGTGGACCCCGAGGTAGGCGAGCATCGGACGTGGGGCTTAGCTCGGGAGCCGCCGGTCCCCCGGGGAAAGTTGGCTGGGGGGTGGCGGGGTTCGAAGTTATGGGGAAGAGGCCAGAACTCCTTTCTTCCCCTCCGCGAGAAGGGGGCATTTTGAGTTGTTCCTGCTGAGCTTTCTTCTCCCACCGCACGATCCAGAGGGGTAGCCAGGACGCCCGAGAGAGAGGGGACCCCGGGAAGCCCAGAAGTGGCGGAGAGAAAGCCAAGAGGAGACGCAGAGCTGCGCGATGGGAGAAGACGGCGCCTCGGGGACCCCCAGCAGAGGAGGGGTCGTGAGAGCGATTTAGGGCGCCAGCTGTGAGGGGGGCCCGATTGAGGTGACGGGTTTGGGGCTGAGATATGAGTCTTTCCCAAGGGCTGGGCGGCCCTTGCTTAGGTTTTGGGGGGCCGCTTGCTCCTTCCGCCCGCATACCGCGTCCCGGGGCTTCCGCAGGGCTGCACAGCATCACCTGCTCCCCAGGAGTTGAGTTAAAAGCGGACGTATCCGGGTCCAGGACGAGTTTATCTTGGGAAACTCGACACACTCCTGCAGCCAGGACCTGACAGGGGCCGCGGGACTCCGGGGCTAGCTGTGCTCACACCTCTCCCCACCCCGGGCCGCTCCCTTGAGGCACCTTGCAGAAAAGTAAAAAGTTTTGGCTTTCAGGGGTTGGGAGGGATGTGTGTCTGTGTCTGTGTTTGGCGGAGGGTGATGTTCTGACTCGGGTAGGTCCCCGGGGATGCAACGCAGAGCCGGGAAGAGGAAATGGGTGAATGAGCCGCCCCTGGAAAGAAATAGCTGAGGGTTGGAGGCCCTTTGCTCGACGGGCAGAGAAGGGGACTTGCAGACTGGTGGCACCCCCTAGGGAAGAAAAGCCTTGGGACTGCTGGGGTGAACTAGAGTCACCGTCGAAGGATGCTGTTTGTGTGTTGGGGGTGGAGGGACTCAGTTGGAGGGGCCGCGAGGAAGGGGGTGGGGAGAGCGGCGCTAGGGAAGGTAGAGGGTGCCCTCTGCCGGCCAAGCTGCCCAGAGCGGCTGCAGGGGCGGGAGGCTGGGGGGTGGGGAAGTGGTAAGAGATGGCTTTGCGGGATCTCTTCGGTAGCTGGTAGGAGGGACTTGTTGAATGACGCTTCTGACTCCCGACTCGGATGAATTTCGACTCGTCGCGCCTCCCTGGCTCCAGTGCAAGTTTTCCTTGAGCTGGGGGAGCTTTGACAGGCTGTGGTTGGTGATGTGTTAGGGATTCCTGGATCTCATTTTAGGGTCCTTCAGGGATCTTACACCTACTCCTCAATGTCAGCAGTAAACAGCGAATATTTTCTGACAAGAGTGCAGGAATGTTCTTGGCCAGAAGCAAAGAAAAGCATATTTCTGAGTGTTTATTAATTCTCCTAGTACAGTTATCTTTTTCAAGCAAAGTCATGTGTAATTGGGAACGTTGATTTCTTTTTACTGCATATAAAACTGCATATTGATTTTTAATAGGATGTAATGTTATTAAATGAGACCTTCAAATTGGTTTGACTTCTGGGAAAATACCCCCTTACCTTTAATTTTATCCAAAAAAAATTTGTTTATGTGAGTCTGTTATAAAGTCAGAGGCCATTTTGGCCTTAAAATTATATTTGTATATACTTATATTTTTTGCGTTTTAATTTATTGAGGCATAATTGCTGATTTAATGCATCTACACGTGTTTACCTCATGCAACATTATGATTTTCAGGTTGAAGATTTATGAGATTATGGCATGTAGTACTCCAAATTATTATAAGCAATAGATCATAAAGTTTTGACCCGAGGGACCACACCCCTTTAAAACTGTCATTAATCCTGTTCCTCGATTTTGCAAATACCTTGCTTAAGGTCATTAACTCCTATTCCTTGATTTTGCAAATACCTTGCTTAAGATTCTTCTTTTGCAAGTTTACTGCTGGAGGTAAGGGAAGGAAAGAGACACTTGTTGAAATGTAACTGTAACCTTTACTGGAATTTAAAACACGTTGGTCACCATTACTGGAATTCCCGGGACATAAAGTCGTTGTCTTTTTTTTTTCTTCCACTTTATTTTGCAAAATATGATAAGTGTTGGTAAATATAGACTTGTACTAAGTATTATGACAGGAGAAGCATTATGTATATAGAGCTATTTTAAGTCATTACAAAACGTTTTCTATTTATAAATGATATAAGCAGAAAGAAATGATTTCCAGATAAACAAGACTTAGGTACATGTTTTGAAGCATTAGAACATTGCAGACACACTTAGACATCACATTTTTTTAAAAAGGGAAATAACAAGAGTAATTTTTCACATACCTTTGGAGCCTTTCATTGCCTATTCAAAGCTGAATTAGTAACTGGAAATCTCATTTATTTTAAGATAATATTTAAGATTATTTAAGACTTATACCAGGTCAACATTTGAGTGTCCAGAAAATAAAGCATTTAGGAACTCTGTTTTAGGATGTCTTTTCAATAAGTGTAACTTTTACTTGCAAACAGAAGGAACCAGGAAAGTGATCATTTGCCAGAAGTACAATGACCTCACCTCAAATGATTCATTTATACTATGTGAGTTAATTGCCTTAATCTCAAAATGGTCAAAAAGGGGTGGGGAGATGCTGGAATGTTGCTGGTTCATTTGATCCGCCTGGAGAGAGGGAAGTCCTGTAAATAATGCAAATTTCTGAAATCCTGGCTCAAAATCCTTGAATTTTCTGTTTAATAGGGGCACCATTAGAATGTAAGTTATTCTCTTCTTCCTGGGATCTTTTAGGAGTTCCAGCTTTTCAATAGGCAAAAAGCAGATGATTGATAATCTCATTTCTTTTAAATATAAATAGCTCTGGTTTGCAGCTTAACCTGCAGCAAGTTGAGCATGTCCACCTCATAGTACAGCAAAGAGCTTGCTGATTTTTTTGGTACTTTTGTCTTTAGAACCTACTGTTAAGTATCCAATACCTCCCTCCCACCCTGGTCCTACACACACATCCACAGCCCTATATGCAGGCAGTGAATTTGTGGAATGTAAGAGCCAGCAGCTTTGGGTCTCAACCATAGACTTAATCTTCTACTAAGCTTTAGAATATCGAAGATGTACACAGTGGAAAGGTAATCTACAAGTACTTCATTAACATTTTAGTTTTAGGAGGTTAGTCCCACAGCAGACAGAAGAATGATTTTAGGCTGCTTGAATGAAAACAGAATGGAAAAGTATATGAGAGCTCAACTTAAAATGAAAACCATTGCCGTTTCTGAGGTCCATAAAGCTGAATTTATTTTAATGGCTGAAACATTTTCAACTTGCATCTCCCTGTGTAGAAGGTTTCAGCTTGTATGAGGGGGCTTGCCTAGCCCAGCTCTGCCCAGTGCATGTGAATGTATCCCTCTAATAGGGTAATTGCTAACTTGTCTCAACTTGTTGTCAAATGATTGTTATGGTGCACTCAGTTTCCACTAATTGCAAAATTGCTGCTTAATTGAAGGACTCTCAGCCATCTAGTGCAGTCATTCAGCCACCGGCAGACTCTGTAATCTCAAGCTGTGAATTGCATTTTAAAAGAGGAATGGAGGAGAAAATTCCGAGGAATTCTAGGTTTCAAACGGCTAGCTGTTGCTTCATGGAGGAAGAAATCATTTGAATGTTTAACTGTATTGTGATAAATTTTCTTTATTAGAATGAATAACATGCCCAGATGGGCTTCAAAAATGAGTAAGTGAACTTCTTGGTTACACTCTGCATCCATTTACTTTGTTTAGGATGGAGTCACGTTAAATAGTAAATGATGTTGGCAAATGAAATTCGTGTGTCATTTGTACATGGGGTTTAACCCTAGGAAACAGAGGAAGGCTTTGGTATTTTTAAGCTTAGACATGTGTGTCCTCAGAATCTCCTTAAACTTCCTCTTAAGTCATAAAATTATTTGCTGCTGCTGCTTAGTCACTTCAGTTGTGTCTGACTCTGTGTGACCCTGTGGACTGTAGCCCACCAGGCTCATCTCTCCATGGAATTCTCCAGGCAAGAGTGCTGGAGTGGGTTGCCATGCCCTATTCCAGGGGATCTTTCCAACCCAGGGATTGAACCCTGGTCTCCTGCATTGCAGGCAGATTCTTTACCACTGAGCCACCAAGAAATCCTAGAATTGCTTACTCCTAAATAATTGTATACTTTGAATGCATTTCTGGCTTTCCAGAATACTCACACCAAAGGTTTAGAAAAGTCATGGACCTAGTTATTAAATATATGGAATCATTATTGATGATAGATATGGAACAGTGGAGCTCCCTAATGTATGGACTTTGGAAAACTTATGGGGGTGACGGAGTGGTAAATGGGCATGTTTTCTAAGGTATTCTTGTTTCTGTAAGAAAAACATGAGTATCTTGTCAAAGAAGAAGTGTGGGAACTTTCTTTAAATGAAAGTACTCAAATTCAAGTACAAACTCTGCGACACTTATGCTTTTGGTGAAACAAATCTGACCCGATAACACTGGATGCTAAGAAGTGGCTGATTGCACTGATGTCTCATCTATACATTGTCCAAAGTTTAAGCATGGGTTTCATTAGATGAATTGGGGGGTGGATGTAGGACAGCAGAGTGACTGGGGGTGGGGGAGCAAAGTCATTTCACAGGGTTCCATGACAGCCATCATAAAATAAAAGTTTATTTCCAAAGAGCCCAGAGAATTGCGTGTGTTATGTAGTTTTCCCCAAAGGTTCACTTGAAAGAACTTTTCATTGGTTGTCATGTTAGTAATGTCCTGATTTTGAGAGCTCGCAGAACCTAGTAGCTCTTAAATGTGCTTTCATCTTGGTTCCTTTGGTCTGGCTGAAGCTTTATGATGCCCCTCTGTGTTTCTGACATGCGTCTGCATTTTAAAGGGAGGTCAGGCAAAGGAAGATTCCTTAACTCTAAGACAACAGAAGTAGGAAATGTGTGACATCAAGTGGTGAAAAAGTCACTTTACTTCAAAATAGCTTATTAAAATCAAACTGGAAGGCAATCTCATTTAATTACAACTAGGACATATAAAATTAAGATTTGTATGACGGAAATAGAAAATAAACGGACAGTTGCAAGGAATTGAATCAACTCATCAAAAGTGGAATAGCGCCACCTAGAGAACAAAATCACCAGCTTTACCAGCCAAACGGATTCTGTGCCATAGGAGCCTCTTTTCCAAGGCTACGGTTGCTAGGATTGCCTTGCCACCCTATTCAGATTTGGTAAGTGTGTGTGTGTTGGTAGGGCTGTGGTGTTTGTGTGTGGGTGGTTTAGGATGCACTTGGGATTGTAGATGAGATTTTAAAACAGGCAGATACATACCTCAATATCTACACCATGACCTTTTAGTGTTTTAATAGTAGCCAAATGTAGAATAACCCACCAGGAAGAAGAGCTGGCCTCCTTTTAAACATTTTTTATTTTCAACGATATATGCTGAAGCACTGAGTACAAAGGTTCTGATTTTATTTACTTGCTACAGGCAGTTCATTGCCCTTTCTGAGATATAATAACACCAAATAAATTGAATAGAACGACTTTAAGAATGTCTTTGATCTATGATCTAATTTTAACTTTAATGATTTGAGAATAAAAAAAGGGTCATATATGTAGCAAGACTTTAAACACCAAAAAAGTAAGGGGGTAGGGGGAAGACAAGAAGACATTGTAAGAGCTGCCTCAACCTTAGATAAACCTATGCGTCTGAGCCAGCACCAAAAGTTTATGGAACCAGGAACCAATCATTACAAATTAGCTTAAAATTATTTGATGCCAAAATCTGCATTTCCTTCATTTTTGCATGCTTCCGCAATAGTATCCAAAATGGTTCTGATCATAGAAGAAACACTTCAACAAATATTGTTGAATGAACAAATAGATTGATTAATAGCTGCCTCAGATTCTGACTAACAGTGTGGACAATGAAGAAACTTTGTAATTACAGAAAAAAATATTTTTTGCTGGCAGAGAGGCAGAAATTGGAGGAAATAAGTGTAATATTTTTGTTTTCATGGTAGGTATTATAAATGTCCTTCAGTTGGCTGAATTCTAAAGTTGCTTGTGCACAATTTGGTTCACTTATAAAGTTGTCATGTTTGGAACATATGAAATGTTAAAGCCGATTTAGGTAGTAGCAACTATAAACCTGTTGGTGAATTTTCACTTAATGTTTTTGATTTGAGATACTGGTGGCGATGCTGATCGTTGTGCTTCAGAGAACAGAAAACAGTGTATGTTAAGTGCATGTCAGTTTCTGATAAGCAGATAACCAAAAGAAGTTGTTATGTTGTCTGTGCATCGTGTCATGGATAGGAGCAATCAGGTGCAGAAAACTTAACTTTTCAGGAGAAAAATCTATATATCTCACACATAGAGAAATGGGGGGTGGGATGCGAGAGGGAGAGAGAAAAAGAATTTGGAAACTCATAGAGTAAAATTTTTGCCACATGGGATTTAGTCTAATCACTCTTGGTTTGGAGCTGTTACCATCAGCATTTGCTGCCTGTTCTGATACTTGCTTTCTGCTTTTGAAAACTGAACCTATGCCCAAACTGAAACAAGTTTCCCTGTCTTTTCACATGTTCATTTATTTCTTGAATTATGGGGAGTGTTTTTAAACACAGATAAATTTCTTTTCCATCACACAGAATCTGAAGGTCGAGAAATTTGCTTCACGCTGCTGGCAGAGATGCTTGGCGGAGTCCCAGGCCACATTCCTAGACCAAACTGTTGAAGGTGTTCTCTCTTATGCAACGTGGGGAAGGCACATTCAGCCTTCTCACGCCGGCTGATAATGTATCCGAAGGCACAGGCGATGTGCTTATCATTTTAAAACATAAAGCCAACAGGCATTCTGTTGAATGATAGAATCTGGATCAGCTAAATGTAAAATACTATGATTAGTTGGGTTAAAAGTCAACTGTATAAATAGAAAGAATATGGAGTGGGGACCAGATTTGGGGGGCTGACTTAGACTGCACAAAGGAAGCTCAGAGGTTTTAAACAGCCGCAGGCTATAAGCGTGAGACACTGGTGTGTCTATATGGTGGTGGGGGTTTAGGGACTTGGATATAACTACTGCAGTTAAGGGCCTTCCAGGCAGCTCAGTGGTAAAGAACCAGCCTGCCAATGCAGCAGACCCAGGAGACACAGGTTCAATCCCTGGGTCAGGAAGATCCCCTGGAGGAGGAAATGGCAACCCACTCCAGTATTCTTGCCTGAAAAATTTCATGTACAGATGAGGCTGGTGGGCTCCAGTCCATGGGGGTCACAAAGAGTCAGATACGACTGAGCACACACACACTGCAGTTTTGGTCTGCAGTTTTAGTTTGGGGAAACTAATAATTTCCCCCCATTTCTCAAGTAGACTATACATAGAATAGCACAGGGAAGTCCGCTCAATGTTAAGCGGCAGCCTGGACAGGAGGGAAGTTTGGGAGAGAATGGATACATGTTTAAGTATGGCTGAGTCCCTTTGCTGGCCACCTGAAACTGTCACTACATTAATTGGCTATACTCCAATAAAAAAGAACAAGTTTTTAGAGAAAGTATTATCTTCAGTTCAAGAAATGAAGTAGGTTGCTTTTGGTACAGCAGTGACAAACGGGTATATATTGAGATCAATGTGACCAGGATGCATAGGAAGTTGGAAATCATTGCAAGTAAGCAATGACTGAGCAAACTTGGAATGGGTAGCTTGGGGACAGGAAGACTTAGGCTGGAATGGCAAATGTATTTTTGTCTCCTTTAGTCTAAATTCACATGATGGTAGCTCCCAGAAGTCTGGGTTAAGAAGAATTCTGAACCCAACTGGCTCCAATAAGAAAGAATATCCTGTCACTGCCCACCATGTCTGGGGGACTAGGGGGCAGCATGTCTGACTTGTTCTTGATGTCCGGTCTAGAGGATCATCATCACAATTGTGAAGAACTGGCATGTGGAGGAAAGAGAGAGTTTACTTTATGTTGCCCCAGCAAGCAGATCTAGAACCAGTGATATAAATTTAAGCACTGTACGTGGTATCTAGAGGAACTTTCAGTTGATTTAATTAAGTAGATATCACAGGCTCACCACATACAAAGCTTTGAATTGAGTGAATTTATGATTTAACAAAGAAAGAATATGGAATATGGTCAGTTTCCTGTTATAAGCACAGACTGAAACCCTTTTAGAAAGGACAGATATTAACATGGAAGCTTGGAGTTAGGTATATTCTGAAGTACCTTTGTACTTCAAAGTTTTTTCAAATATATTGATCAGTATGCTCCTTATTTTAGTTCACATACGATCCTAATGACATCATGTATTTCTTTGGGTCTTCTGCCTGAGATAGGTGCAGCATCATGAACTGAGCATCAGAAATCCTTCCCATTTCTTTGAAAAGTGCTGGACTTTTACTTTTTTCATACTTTCACGTGGGTTCTCAAAAGTAGTTATTTTTCCTTTGGATCATATAGAATGGAATGTTTTAAAAAAGAGTCCTGATCAGGTTCAGACACCCAAATTGCTTAAGAAATTAGCTTTTGACATTAGATTTTTTTTAGAGTTCAGTAACTGAACTAAAAAAAGCCCACAGCATTCACCTTCCCCTTCTCAAAGTACGGCATCCTCGGCTATTAACAGTTTTCCAAAGAGTTTCCTTTTCTAAATGTAAACTGTCAAAAATTGGCCCCTCCCTCAGCCTTTTCATGTTTCAACATGGATAGATTAACTTTCTTTTTTTTTAATAACTTATTTTGCTCTTCTGCAGAACAGTCAGAAATTAATTAACCCACATTTAATATGCAAGTTTAGACCAGAGGTTACACAGCGCACTCCTAGGAGTCATGACCATTTTATTCTGCATGGTCTCTCATACTGCTACCAAATATTCATATTTTCAGTCAGCAAAGCAAGCAGTTTACTGTTTACATACTCTTTAGAGCTTCACATATTTTATAGTTCATGTTGCTGCATGTATGTTTTCTCCTGTTTCAAAGCTTTTCTTTAAAGTAAAGGTGTTATATGTGGGGATGGTTCTTTTATTTATTAGTTCATCCGGCATTAATTTATGCCCAGTGGGTGCCAGGCACTGCGCTAGATGGATCCATCCATCACCAGGTGCTCCCTGTAAGGAACTCCATTGATTCTCCCAGGTAAGTCCTGTCCTGTATTTTCAGTTATGGATTATAATACTTTGGAAAAACTTATGTCACTTTTAAGAGATAATCTCTTTTTTATATATAACAATTGAGTATCATTTCGTGTTCAAATTAAGGCAATGAAAATGCTTAGACATTGCCTTAAACATTTCACTATTATTTAAGGCTATTTCTAGAGGAACTCCATTAGTGATGCTGGTAGAAGCCACAGTAGAAGAATTTCTGGACTAAAAATGCCATTCATTTCCACTGGTGTTATGATGGAGTTTTTTCCTTATTTAGAAGGACATGTCTGGGCCTTTTAGTATCCAGGAATGTGTCTTTTATTTGACAATGTTTATAAATCCCATGTGTTTCCCCCCTAAAGAAGCTAAAATGTGAGAATGCTTCCATTTACTAGAATCTGGTTTCATGATTATGCTGAGTAAGAAAAAGAAGGAAAAATCAGTGTTGTGAATATTATCTTTAAACGTTAGTCAATAATATGTTTAAATCTAGTAATGGTATTTTTTTAAGAGTTTACTGAAAACCACTTTTCAATCCGTTGGGTGGTCTCCTTTCACCATGAAGTCAGGAGGTGTTTTTACTCAAATATATGGAATAAATAAGAATCCATATGTGGTACTCATGGATCATGTAAATATGTCAGTGGAACTAGAGCACAGTTTGGCACCATCAACTCAGAAATATTTAACCTCGTGATATACAACAAGGAAGCAAATTCTCACATAGTTCTCTTGTGAATCTCAAAAAAAAAAAAACCAACAAAAAAAACACCACCACCACCCAACTCAAAACTCAAAACAAAAAACCCACAAGATTAGGGAGTGGTAAGAAATCCCATTTTCCTGCTAATACCAAACCTACAGCCATGTTTCTGACCTTCTCTTTCATTCCTGAGCAGGGCAATCAGATTAAACTGTAAATCCATAAATACAAAAGAATAAGCCTTAAATAAATAGTGACAGAGACCTTTGTGTTCTTTGAGACAAAACCAGAGGAGTAGACACAGATCTTCTAACCTCCAAATTAGTTGTATGAATAAGTCAATTGTAGGACTGGATTTTTCTCCCTCTGACAAAATCTCCAGTAGAACCCCAACGTATAAAACAAAATAAACAGTGCTGTGCTAGTTGAACTAGAAGTGGGAACATCAGAGTCCTGCCTCCTTGACCTTGATTTTGCTCCTTGCAAGAAGCCTCTTGATACTCTTCTCTGCAAAACCCAGTTGGAAAACTGTTGTTCTTGAGAAAAGTCAATAAGTAGAAATCCCCAAGTCCTAAATCTTTCTTCCTTCCTCATGGAAATGACTGTCCTCCTGCCTATTCTTGCATCCATTCTCTCACATTCAGGATTGTGTTCACCCACTTGTTTAAATTATTCACAGATGTTAAGTTGGTAACATAGATATGGATATGTGAAATTTTCCCTACTGGGTAACTTTTGGAAATAATCATAGACATGTAATGGCTGAGAGGCAATGCAGGACGACCTTATCTTAAAGATTTTAATAATCATTTAAGTTTATCATCATTAATAAAACTTATCAGGAATTTCCTGGAGGGCCAGTGGTTAGGACTCTAGGCTTTCACTGCTGGGGTCAAGTTCAGTCCCTGGTCTGAGAACTAAGATCCCCAAAGCTACGTGACATGGCCAAAAAAATAAATAGAATTTGTTTTAAAATGTTCTTCCTAAAATACAAGTGTATTTTTCTGGTTTTCACATCCCTAGCAATGATTTTCTTAAAACTTGAAAGTGTCTATTATTCCAGAGTATTTGATTGTTCTTCAAAACTAATCTCATGTTGAAATTTAGAGGAGCCCTCGCCATCACTGCTTCAAGCAATATCAGAGGTTTTGATAGGCTGTCCTAGTGCAGCGCCCTGGTAGACATTGGTACTGGGACCAAAATTTAGTTGACTTGTCATCATTAACATTCCTACATGAATTCATTGTCATATGTAGGTAAGATTGTATGTACATGCTAAGTTGCTTCAGTTGTGTCTGACTCTGTGACCCCATAGAAGGTAGCCTGCCAGGCTCCTCTGTCCATGGGATTCTCCAGGCAAGAATACTGGAGTGGGTTGCCATGTCCGCCTCCAGGGACTCTTCCCAACCCAGGGATCATAACCCATGTCTCTTACATCTCCTGCATTGGCAGGTGGATTCTTTACCACTATCACCAAAGTTGTACATTTAGGTAAAACTCTTGTCCAAAGGTATAGTGTTCCACACATTAAGAAAATGCATCCACATGTTCCACTTGATCCTATAAATAACCCTTTGAAAAAAACTGGGCATGTTTTATTCCCATATAACAGTTGAGGAAACTGAAGCTTGGAGTAAATACCTTCATCCAAGTGGCACAGCTATAGAACCAGAGCAAGGATTACAGCTCTGTGATCGTAATCTAGCCCTCTTACCCTCACACGGGCTGTCTAAACCATGACCTGCAGAATTCAAGTAAGACGTCATAGTTCACCCTTGTTAAAGTGAGTGCCTGGCACAGATGGAGACCAGTGTCATCACCCTGACCTAGTGTCCGCTCTCTAGAGAAGAGATTGGCAAAAAGTGATGGTGGGAAGATAAAAAAATGTTTAAGGACTTTTTAAAGTTCCTTGTTTTAAGGAAATAAAATCTCTGAAAAGAGAAAAAGGGTATGTCTTGTTCTTTGAGCTTCTTAGTAATAATTTTGCTTAAAGCTGAGGATCCTATAAGTGAACTATTGGAGAGCATAACATGGAGCCATGGTTCTTAAAAATGGTGATCATCAGAGTCTTTCCTCGGTGGTCAAATGGTTGGGAGTCCGCCTTGGAGTGTAGGGGACACAGGTTCAATCCCTGGTCCAGGAACTAAGCCTGTGTGCCACAACTACTGATCCTGTAAGCCCTAGAGCCTGTGCTCTCCAACCAGAGAAGCCACTGTAATGAGATGCCCTCGCATCACAACAAATAGTAGCCCCTGCTTACAGCAGCTAGAGAAAGTCCGCGAGCAGCAATGAAGACTGGGCACAGTTCAAACTAACTAACTAAATAAAATAGGTTTTTTTAAAGGTGATGATCATCAGAATTACCTTTGAAGCTTAAAAAAAAAAACTCGCAGAGACTTCTCTGGTGGTCCAGTGGTTGACCCCATGCTTGCGATATAGGGGGTGTGAGTTCAGTTTCTAGTGGGGGAACTAAGATCCCACATGCCACCCAGTGTGGCCAGAAAGTAAACATTAAAAAGACAAACAGATCAGGTCCTAGTCCCTGAGATATGGAGGTTTCGGCTGCAGCTTGGGCATGTGTTGTGTTTAGAAACTTTTCCACAGGTGGTTCAGACTTGCAGGAAGGTTGAAGAATTGCTGAGCTTGAACCCGAATACATTTAAAAAGACTCATCATTTACTTCATCATCCAAATACTTGGATTTGAGTATGATTAGAAGGGATTTGCAGCCTTGTAAATAATCAGAAACTCCAAAGCTTTGAGGTGGGAGGCCTGTTGAAAATAATATCCTGACTTGAAAGATATTTCCTAACCGCAGACTTCCATGTGGCAGCAGAAGGTCTGGCCCAAGGATGGATTAGAATTCCACGGCCACCACTTAGTTATAAGGTCTGGGACCTTGTACAAACTATGTCTAATCTCTGTGCCTCAACCTCCTAACAGGGTTGCTGTAGGGATTGTTGTTGTTGTTTAGTCACTAAGTCATTGACTCTGTGCGACCCCTTGGACTGCAGCACGCCAGGCTTCCCAGTCCTTCACCATCTCCCAGAGTTTGCTGAAACTCATGTCCATTAAGTCTATGATGCCATCCAACCATCTCGTCTTGGTCACCCACTTCTCCTCCTGCCACCAGTCCTTCCCAGCATCAGGGGCTTTTCCAGTGAGTCAGTTCTTCCCCTCAGGTGGCTGAAGTATTGCGGTTTCAGCTTCAGCATCAGTCCTTCCAATGAATATTCAGGGTTGACTTCCTTTAGGGTTGACTGATTTGATCTTTCTGTCCAAAGGACTCTCAAGAGGCTTCTCCAACACCACAGTTGGAAAGCATCAATTCTTCAGTGCTCAGCCTTCTTTATGGTCCAACTCTCACATCCATACATGACTACTGGAAAAACCATAGCTCTGACTGTACTGTCTCTGCACTTTTGGCAAAGTGCTGTCTCTGCTTTTTAATAATCTGTTTATGTTTGTCATAGCTTTTCTTTTAAGGAGCAAGTGTTTTTTAATTTCATGGCTGCAGTCACCGTCTGCAGTAATTTTGGAGCTAAAGACTTATTACTGAGACTATTAAAAAGTTTATCAGTGGGCTTTCCCGGTGGTCCAGTAGTAAGAACCCACCTTGCAGGGCAGGGGGACATGGGCTTAATCCCTAGTCTGGGAAGATCCCATGTACCATGAACAACAAATCCCATGTGCCACAACTACTGAAGCCCGAGCGCCTAGAGCCTGTGCTCTGTGACAAGAGAAGCCCCTGCACTGAGAAGCCTTCATAGCACAACGGGCAGTAGCTCCCGCTCTCTGCAAGTAGAGAAGCCTACACACAGCAACAAAGACCAGTAAAATTCAAAGGAAACTTTATTAGCATGCTCCCTGTCTAAAGCTGCTTCACTTTGTTCCAGCAGTACAAAGCGCTCCCTTTTGTTGTCGTTTTTGGAGGTTAATATGTTTACTCATTGACTTTCTCTTCTATTCATCCATCTAAATCCAATTCGTTTAAGACTCAGCTCGAATTCGACTTCCTCTGGAAAGACTTCTCCCCAAGAGAAACCAACCCTATTTGGATTCCTGAATCATTCACAGTCTCTATCACAATAGTTAATTATATAAGCAATAATTGTACAACTATTAAACATTGGGTACCTTCTCTGTATCAGGTTCTCTGCTAGGAGCTATGGATGTGAAGTTTAGTCTAGAAAAACATTCTAGAATATCCTGCTTAGGATAGTCTGTGACTTTAAAGAAACATTTCTTTCTCTCTCTCTCTCTCTTTTTTTTTTTTTTGGTATACCTTAAAGGTACATTGTGTTTTTATTTTAATTTTTTAAATATTTATTTATTTATGGTTTTTTGACTGCATAGAGTCTTAGTTGTGACATGCTGGGTCTTCTGCAGCATGTGGGATCTTTCATTGCAGCACAGTCTTAGTTGCTTCATGGCTTGTGGGATCTTAGTTCCCCCATCAGGGATTGAACCCCTGTTTCCTGCTTTTGGAAGGTGGTTTCTCAAACCAGACCACTAGGGAAGTCCCTAAAGAAACACTTCTTAAATAGAAAGTTCATGAAACAGTCTCAGCCTGGGACCCTGCATCTCTGGAGCTGATGATCAAGTTTCTTTTCATTCCATTGCTCAATAGATCTGTGATCTTGGGCAAGTTACTTAAATTCCTTGTGTCTAAAATAATGAAGGAAATCCTCTTGCCCCTTCCTGTGTTTCCATGAGGGGACTTGATCTGTGCTAGTAGGGAATAGGCTGCGCTGCATTTTCTAACACAGCTTTCCTAACATGACTCTGACTCTGTATTATTCTTATTTGACATCTTATTTCTATTCTGTCCTCAGCAGAAAATCTTAAGGGGAGGAGGTGTGGTTAACCCAAACATGTACTAGGGGGAAGTTAAAAAAAAGTGGTAATTTTTTCAAAGTTGAATGAGCTATGTGTCCCAAGGAAGATGTCTTCTAAGTTAGGGGTTTTTCTTTTGCATATTTTAATCAAAAACTTTTAAGCAAAAACTACATCTCCTATATTGTCTTAGTCTCCATAGTGCACAGCTGACTGATGTGCACATACAAAGTAGGGGTTCCACAGCTATTTGCTAAATAATTTAGCATGTCTTTTCCCCTGGAAAAGATAAAGATTCCAGCATTGTGATATTCAGCTAAAACAGCACTCTAAGTGGAAAATTGGTTCTATGTAAATATTCATAAATGAGCTTTTTGGTTTCCAGTTTATAAAGCTCATCAACTCTGGAATTTCCATGGGTACTACACGGGTGGTAGATGCCAAGCAGGTAATACAATCTTTTAGTCTATAAAACATGATCTATTTTAAACAAAAACTTGTGCCAACAATTTCCTCTCCTGTCTCACCTTCCCTTCCTTCATATTTTCTCTTTCGGGAATCCCCATGTTCATATGTCAATTACAGCATGTTCTACATTGAACCATAATTGTCTGTAATGCGTCTAACCTGTTCTCCACCCCTCACCCTCCCATCCTACCCTTTAATAGTGAAGTCCTCAAGGGCAAGGATTCTGTCTCATTCCTTTTGGTGTTCCCAGTATCTGTGCTCAGAGCATGTCTATTAAATGAACAAAAGTTAAAATGTCGATTTTAGGAGAATGCTAAGTCATAGTCATCCTAAGTTATAGTCACCCTAAGCTATACATTTGACAAGTTGACATCCAAATAGAAGATAACCCGGCCATAGAAAGATGATGACCTTTGTAGCTATGAAGGGGGAAGAGGCCAAAATGTAGCTTTAAAAATATTTGTAAGTGTTTTTTCCTCATGGAATAAACATGGAGTACAACTTAGTTTCCTTCTCATGAGAAAATGACAGAAACATAGCCAGTTATGACCTTCAACTTCAATCAAATGACCAGAGCTCTGCTGATGAAGTATGAGCTTGTATCCTTGACCCTGACATATACTTTGGAGGTGTTAACACATTGTCCCTGTGTTTCTGTGAACATTTTTTTAAAGAATTGCTTTTGATCTCGTGAATCTCTAACTCAGTGTTTAACCATGTAATATTGACCATTTGGGGTTAACACGGAAACACCTCCCTTGAAAGCTATTGAGTTAGCTGGGAGTACACCCACCTCCATAACTGATTTTTTTGTTATATTTGAAAAGCAGTGAGAATTTAGGCTCAGGATTCAGTCACTTGAAGAATCTATTAAGAGTTACCAAGTTAATTATTCCTGCTTTACAAGAAACTTACTTGAAAATGATTTTCCTAAAGCAAAGTACATCTAAACTTGGTAAGTTCTTAATAACCTGTGCTGAGTGAATAACTGAATCCTGAACTAAAACAGAACTCATTCTGATTCTTAATCAGAGGTAGTTTAAGCCTTTTGTGCAAGAGGGGACTCTGACTTGAAATAATAGAGGATAGCAAGCCTCCTAGAGACATTTCTGTGAGGAAGCATGGTTGATTGTGAAACATGAAGCTGAAAGTGAGAGGACATGGCGTTTGACCCCAAGCAGCCTGAGACTGTCTTAGCAGGGTTCATCAAAGTCATTACGTGGTGGGCTCAGAATGCATGGTACTGTTTCGACCACCTAGACCCAACTGGAACCAGGAACCTTGCACAAAGACCTTCCTTAATCAAAACAGAAAGGTGTTCTTCACTTTCTTCTGAGTTCCAAAGAGGCTTCTAGTTTCCAGGCATCTAGATAGCCGTGCCAAATTAGGGCACCACCAGTGAACTTCCTCCTGTGGTTATTTCCTACCTCTTGGAATGTTTCACTTCAGGAAGGTGAGGAAAGCAACCTTGGGGTTTTCATGATGAGTTTAACATTGTGGTGCGCTTTGGCCATCCATTTCATAGGAGATCTGCTTTCCAGATGATGTACAGATGTACATATGGAGATGAGGGGTTTTTTCCTTTTTTGCCTTTTTAAAGAGGTTTTTTTTTTTTTTCCCATTCTGTTTCTAAATTTGGAGTGTAAGGTCCTCCAGGGAGCATTTTTAAAAGTATCTGAAGTTTGCATCTGATTTTGGAGGAAAGTTTGAGGCCTACCTCACGGCCCCAACAGCTACACTGATGGGAAAGATAAGGGCCATCCTTTTGAATTTTCATTTGACATTAATCATGCATCTGTATTCAGGTCTGAAAGTTTGCCCCATATATGTTTCCCTAATTTCCCTGTAAAGGCTTCTGGAATTTGCAGTATATTCTGTTGCAGACGACCACATATGGAGTCATTTAACCACATGTTTTCCTCTTCAAAGTCTTTCTTTGGCATTCTACTCTTATGTTCTGTTTAATTTAGGTCCCATCTTTTAGAAGTTTTCTTTCTTCTCCACCATCTGAGTATCTCAGAGACTTTGGGGAATGGGTCTCGTTCTCCTCCTGTGTTTGGCCATGGTCACCACTGAGCCTGGTGTTATGCTTTACTTACAAAGGTTCTTTGTAGGGTTGCCCTTTGTTGGTGACCCTTGGCGTGATGCTGTGGCAGGCGGGATGAGAACTCTAACCCTCTGTCTGTCACAGAGCTGAGGCAGCAGAGTCCTTGAACGGGCTCACTCAGGAAGGTCAAATTTGCCCAATTTGTTGGTTAAAAAAAAATGACCAGTTATCAGCCCCTTCATAGGACCAACTTAATAGCCAGTGGGAAAAGTAGGACCAGAACTCAGATGGGTCGCCCCCGCCACCCAGAGTTTTTCTTTAAATATATATATATTCAATATAGACCATTTTAAAGATCTTTCTTGAATTTGTTACAATATTGCTTGTATTTTTATGTTTTAGTTTTCGGCCACGAGGCACATGGGATCTTAGCTCCCCAACCAGATGTTGAACCCCTGGCATTGGAAGGTGAAGTCTTAGCCACTGGACCACCAGGGAAGCCCCCTCCCCCCGACCCAGACTTTTTATTTTAGTTACCACCAGGCGCCAGAACCGCTCTGAATCTCTGGAGTGTCTGTTGCATCAGAGCAGTGTGGGGGATTCTTTGGTGCCAAAAGTGAAGCCTCTAGGTTAGACATTGTTTTTCATTGGTTATTTTTTAAAGTTTTTGTTAGTTTATTGACATGATTCAAAAATCAAAATAGTATTAAAATGTCTGCATTGAGAAGTCTTGTCCCACCCGTGCTGTGCTCAATTGTAACCCCATCTGACACATACTTGCTGTGGGTGGGTATTTGTTTCCATCTCCCGCGAATCCATTACAATGTGTTGATATAGAAACACAGGTAAATATGGGTATTATTTATATTCGCCCATTTTAAAGCAAAAGATAGTATGTATATATATACATGTGCTGATCTGTATCTCGCTTTTATCACTTATATTTCAGAGAGCTTTCCATTTCAGTATATAGAAGCTAACTTGTTCCTTTCAATTGTGTGAATTTATTGTAAATATGTACTATAGTTTATCTATTTTCCTTTAGCTAGAAATGGGGCTTCTTTTAGTTGCTCTTCTGTGCTTTATTGCAATTAATAACCTTGTGTATTTGTCATTTTGTACATATGTACCTACCTGTTACTGTACATTTATTCTCAGTAGACTTGCTGGATCCATGGGGAAATTCATTTAAAATTTTGATAAATACTGCCTTATTGTACTGCAGAAAGGTCTTGAACTGTTAGTATAGCCATCATCAGTAAATGAGAATGCCTGTTTCAGCACCAACCTCACCAACAGAGTGCATATTAGTCTGAAAGATGAGAAACAGGAGGTGACCTTGTAAGTGAGGTCTCAGTCTCTTCCCTGGCCCCTGGTTTGCAGTGGGAATAGTGCCCAGTTCCAAGAACTGGTGCCGGCATCAGTTCCAATGGAAATAATGCCTCACCATGGCCGTGGGTTTGTGCCAGCTCTAGTGACACACATGGAATGGACCCACGTTGCCACTTGCAGAATTTCCTGCAGTGGAAAGTTACACCTGCATTCATTATTCACCTAAGAGCAATACTGGGTCGGAAGAGCCCAACAGTGTTTACTGGGGCAGAAAAGGCAATTGTCGCACTGCAGCGCGCTGCGTACCAGGCTTTCAACACTTGTTTCCCAGCTGCTAACCTTATTTCTAGGGACTGAGTTCAAGAGAGAGATCCCAAATCACAGAGGAAGTCTCCCTAAGCTTGAAACTTTCATTCCTACGGGGACGCTCTTTTGAAAAATTATTTTGCACTTCCTCTAAGAATGGCAGCCCACTCCAGTATCATTGCCTGAAGAATCCTATGGACAGAGGAGCCTTGGGCTACAGTTCATGCAGTTGCAAAGAGTCGGACACACTACTAGTACTAAGTCCTTTTTAAGAAATTAAAACTATAGGATACAATGTTACAGTATTGCTAGACTTCTCCAGTTGTGGGGAGTTTCCTGCATGATGTGAATAGGCCATCCTGTAAATGCAGATTCATGCCCTAGACAACATCTCCAACTGTTGAAGAGCATATATTCCATGTCATCTTCGCAGGACTCTCTGCCATTTTCACTAGTAAGATTGATTCTCCATTACTTTTCTCTGTGAGTTCCTGAGTTTAGGGGAAAAAACTCCCTTTCATCCACTGCATAGAGAAGTGTGCCAAGTGAGGCTGGCAGGATGGTCATTCAGTCCAAGTGAAACTTCTTTCTCATAATTTTTGATGGGGCCACTTTAAAGTGGAAAGCCACTCCTCTTCCCCTGTGAGGACCAGTTGCACTTGGGGAGTTGACTGATGACTGTATCTGGCCTACACAAGAAACACGAAATGATTCCTGGGCATAAGGGTGGACTGCCTGAAGCTAGCTGACACACCTCTGACAAATGTGGATACACATTTTCTTTTGTTAATTCCTGTCAAGGCTTCACAACAGGCATTTCCAGTTTTGTTCTCAGGCTCCTTACAGCTGCTTCTCTAGAAGCCTGCTCTCTTCTGCAGGCTGACTGTTGCCAGAAGCAAGGTGTTGTTTTATCCCATCATCATCTGACCCGCCACACACATTCAGGACATCATCCCAGGTATATGTTCTGCATCAACTCTGTGGAGCCACGGGGTCCGTTTTGCTTAGTCATTCACATGCAGGGCCTCAGGGTACCAGTTGGGTGGCAGAGAAGATGCGTGAGACCTGCATTCCATTATCCTTGTTCCTTTGGCTTTTTGACACGATGGTTCCTATTTGCAAAGTCTGAGAGTCCGCTGTCCTGTCTACACTGGACCATCTGGTCTCCTGTCTTTGTGACCCTAACTTGTCTGAACTGCTCCCTGAGGATAAATTTGATACTCTCTAGCCTTATTTTCACTCCCATCTCAGACCCTCAGCTCTACTCTTTTTTTGTTTAAATTTTTGGCTTCACTGGATCTTTATTGTGGTGCTCAGGCTCTCTGGTTGCGGAGCATGGGCTTAGTTCCCCGTGGCATATGGCATCTTAGTTCCTGGACCAGGGATCAAACCCGTGTCCCCTGCATTGAAAGACAGGTTCTAAACCACTGGACCACCAGGGAAGTCTGCCCACAGCCCTATTCTTGAGTAACAGGAAAAATGCATGGATCAGAAGCGGGGTAGCCTAGTTTGCCAGGTCTCCACACTTGGAAGGGATTAGGTTGAGATACTAAAAAGAAAGATTTTTATGTCACAAGTATTTTTTAAAGGCACTTGGGTGCTTCTTGGTTGAAGTCATTCTTACTCACGTGGAGTTGACAGGCTTGTACTTGGTAGTTGTGGCTCCTATCTGAAAAGCGTGTGGTTCTTTTCCAATGCCCGAAGAGATCGCAGGGGAAAATGTCCGGCCAGGTCCAACAGATTCTTGCAGAGTTTTGACACTCTGCCCTGTTAAATATGCATGTATGGTTGGTACCTTGAGGGATAATTCAATATTAGGAAGAGGGTAGTGAAGAGGAAACCTTAGGATTATATTCAACCTCTGTGGAATTAGCGTGTAAACAAACTACTTATCAGGAATGATCACATGGGGCTTTGCTTAAATAAATAAGAAACTGGTGCAGTGGACCTCCCTCAAAATATAAGACACCACATCCACATCTGACCCCATATGAATAAAAGCATGCAAGCCAGCCAGGTTCACATTCCATTTCCACCACATGCCGGGCATATGGTGTTAGGCAATATGATTTATAAATCTCTCCAAGTCTCAGTGTTCTCAGCTGTAAACTTACTATTCATAATTAGATTATTTACCTCCAGAACCAATAAATGTTAGCTATTATTTTAAATCACTTTCTAATTCCAAGAGAAGTTTGACATTACTTATTTAATGTAATGTCCCAGAGCATCTTCCCCAAATCCCCACTATATACACCACTATCAATACTGTATGTCTTTACGGTACTGTGTGGAAACAGAGCCTTCTTTCCCTTGCCTAGATTAAATATATTAGTGTTAGAGTTTGCATGTCTTATGCAGGAGTCAATGTTGAGTGAAAAGGGTTGGAGGCAAGCAGATGTTCTAGTCCTCATACTCATGAAACCACAGAATTGAACGTTTCCTATAGGTACAGTCTATGATGTAGCTATTTCCTGACCAGCCATATGGATCTTTTGTCATCTGAGATGTTAATATTTTCCTTGTATCTTATAGTAGCTCTGGAGCACAGCCAGTTTCTGGAAGTAGGGCCCGCCTGGTTCTTTATGTTTAGGGCCCAGAAACCGGCTTCCTGTGCTCTTCAGATGGATGGTGACATGGGAAGAGTTAGGGGTTGGGGTAAGGGCAGTGGGCGGGGGGATGCAATTATTCTTGCTCCTGCATTAAGCTACAAATAATGAGCACTTTCCTGTGCTTTACAGTAAGCAATTAAAAGAAATTATAGAGTTGGATGCAAAATAACCCGAAGGACAACTCGATGTGTGGAGCCACCCGTTTTCACCATGTGTGGAAAAGGTTAATCCTCGTGAATGCGCAGAACACTGTTGCTACAGAAAGGGTGGCGTGTCCACACCTGTTTTGGCCTCGATCCACACGCTTCTGTGTGCTATGACTGTGCATCCCAGAAGAAGGGCTGTGGTGTGTGTATTGGTGCTTCAGTGGAATCTAACAAACCGATTCCTGAAAATGGTCTCATAAAGGTGAGCTTTGCTTCTCTTGCTCACTTTATCTTTCCCCTAGGATTTCTTGGTAGTAGCTTCTAAAGGAATGTTATTCTTTTGATTCTAGAGGCAACTTATCCGTCCACATTCTTCCCTTACCTGTTTTCACCTCTCTTGCTTTGTTAAAAATTAAATTTTTGTGTATTTCCGAGGATGGGGTCTAATCTAGAGAGAGGTCTCTTCATCCATCCCATTCTCTTTCCACCCCTTCTCAATTAATGACATTGAGGCCTTCCAGTTTGGACCTAAGATGGGTCTAATTATGTGCAGGTATCTTTTCTGTATGGAAACTGCTCAGATAACTAATTAACCACAGGCATACACTGGCTGTGGAAATGTTCGGGAGCACCATCTGTGGAAACAGGGAGAAGGCCATGCCTGTACCGCAGCGCTGGGGTCCATTCAGAGCGTGTTCGTGTGGCCACGGTGTCGAGTGGGTGTTGGCTCACAGCTGTCAGAGTCCCCACAGCATCTCCTGGCAGGAACTCCGGAGTGTCGGTCCAACAGCACCCTGAGAGCAGCCTGTCGATGTGACATTGCCACTTCTGAAGAAAGAGACTGAAATAGGACAGACGGGTCTTAACTTTCTTCTCTGCTTTTCTTTCTTTTTTCCAATTGTAATTGTTCTGGCATGTTCCCAGTCTCCACATTGTGGCAAACTCCTTAAAGGGAGATTTTCTTTATCCTCTGGTTTGAGTTACTGCATGTTCTCCCCTTAGGGACGGAGAATGCAGTGGTATTACCCTTGCATTTTTTTTAGATAGAGCCTGCTCCTTCCTGGATCCAGAAACCTGAGAGAAGATCCGAGTTCTGTGCTTTCACGACAGCCCCCCGTCAGGAGGTGTGCCTTGTCTGGGGAGGCAGTCCCTTGACCATGCTGACATCTCTGTCAACTCTGTGGGGCTCAAGGTGGATCTGCCTGGTAAACAGGGTTCTGTGGCATCACAGCCCCACCCATTCGCCACGATATCAGGGTTCTCCGTGTGAGTCATTTGCATTTGTACCGGTGAACTTGGTGACTTCTTGGGCTTTGGAAATTAGCCATCTTTTCAGTCCTTTGTAAAAAAAAAAAAAAAAAAAAAGCCTGAACAGTGGACCAGTCTCCAGTTCTCTTTATGAAACTACCCCATTCAACTTCCTGATAATGTCACTGAACTCAGATTTTTTTCACTTTTTTTTAGAAATCTTTTCTTTTTTTTCTTTAAATCATTTTTGGTGCTTCAGTCTTGAAACAAATGATCCTAGATGTTGGAACTCGATTGAGGAATTGGGTTGCTGCCAGGTACCTTATTGAAATAAAGACCGACTTGGGCTGTGGAGGGGATTTTGATGCTTTATACTTTCGAGTTTGACTATTGGCTGCTGCTGCTGCTGCTTCTGTTTTGTTCGTGTGTTTTGGCCTCACCACTTGGCTTGCAGGATCTGAAGTTCCCCGACCAGGGATTGAACCCTGAGGCTGAGCCTCAGCAGTGAAAGTGAGGAATCCTAACCACTGGATTGCCAGGGAATTCCATGTTGTAGTTTTCTTTTGTGAGTTTTTGTTTTAATTTCATAGTACTTGGTGGGAGAGAGCTGGATCTGTTTGTTTTAGGACAGGCCTAGAAGTAAGAAATATCCATTGAGTGGGTGAGTCTGTTCTTTCTGCCTCTGTTCCATTATTTCAAGACAGAAAGAACTCAGAAGGATCAGAGACATCTGGCTGAAAGTATGTGCCTGGAAATCTACTAGCTGCTCTAACTAGTCATATCATTTCCAGTGTCATTCTGATTGAGTCAGTGGTGTTAGGGTTGCAATGATTAGGGAAGCCAATTTTGCTTGCCCATGCCTTGTAGCATTGAGATAAAAATTAGTGATTGAGTGGACGTCCAGATTTAGGTCAGTAGTACTCTATAAATTTTCATTCAGCCTATCACATTTATAGGTATCCGGCACTTAATGGTATAAACACAATAGTGGAAAAGCCAGTTGACATAAAGGGAACCCAGATTTTACTTAACATTACAAAAGCAAAACTACTTTCCCACCTAATAAATGTCCAAATAAAACAAGCTGAACCAAGGATACTTAAGTTGATGTTAACCCTGTCATTTCTGTGTCTTATCAATTAGTCCAGTGCTTCTCGACTTTTAGTAAGTATATGAATCACCTTGAAGTGTATGAGCCTTGTTGAAATGCAGATTCTGATTGAGTGGATGTGTGGATGGGATGGAGGAGGGGAAGCTGAGAGTCTGCTTTTCTTATTAGCTCCCAGGTTTTGCTAATGCTGTAAGCCCATGGATTCCACTTTGGGAAGCAAGACTTCATTTAATTTCAGCCCATGGAAACTAATCCCATACCTACATTTCCTAAAACTTATTTCTGGCTCCACAGGTTTTTCCTTCTGTTGTAACAGACTGGAATTGCATTAATACACTTAGCTTATAAATGTAGCACTAAAAAAATTATCTGAAGTTTGAGACTTTAGGTTGCATGAAATAAATTTTATAATTAAATTTTTTCTGTAAATTCAAAGCCTGTGTGATTAAATATAACTTAAATGTCTATGTTATAATGACATTTGTATCTCCTTATTTCCTATTTCCACAGTCATTTCCCTTTGTAGGATAATTTTCCCTATGATTTCACAGGATTTGTAGAGATCAACACTTATCGACACTTGGTCATTTTTTCAGGCCCTTCCTTACACAGTGGGTTACTAAAACTTCACAGCACCAGGGAGACAGTGCTTCATAATCAACATTCCTGTCTACCCTGTGTGGAAATTTGATAAAGAATTCCTTGCTTTTGGCCACTTAATAGTCAGAACATTATTAAATATGAACTTTATTTTAGTTCATTATGAAAAATTCCACCAGAAATTCTAAGGAAAACAAAATCCTATTAATAATTAAAGAGGAGTTTTTTAATTGAATGTTAATGGCCATTTGGTTCTTATAATCTAATAATTGGTAGTTTTTTTTAAAAAGCATTTTTTAAACAATCTCCTTACTTGATATGCACGTGACTTGCATGTGCCTGAGACTTCTTTATTAGAGGCTAGAGACGTGCCCTGTTGGGGCAGGATGAGGGGTCAGAGCCTGGGCAAGACTGCAGGCTCTGGGAGCTCTGCCTTTCAGGGATGCTCCCTTGGTCCTAGGAGAACGGTAGGTTTCCCAGGGCAGTAATGATGGAAGCACTTGGAGGCCTTCACATGGTGACCGCTGTGCCTGGGGCTAGACTGCCAGGTGGGACGTTCTCTGCCCAGACTTGGTTCATCTGCCAGGCATTTTCTGTCTCCTACTCCAAAATTCACTCCATCATTGTCACTCACTCTAAGTCTCACTGCTCTTACTTTAATTGGGCTCAGTCACTTCACTCCTGTCCAGCTCTTTGTGACCCTTTGGACTGCAGCCCACCAGGCTCCTCTGTTCATGGGATTTTCCAGGCAAGAATACTGGAGTGGGTTGCCATGATCTCCTCCAGAGTGTCTTCCTGACCCAGGGATAGAATCTGAGCCTCCTCCATCTTCTGCATTGCAGGTGGATTCTTCACCTGCTGAGCCACCAGGGACCGCTCCTCACTTTAACTGCACCTCCCTACTTGAATTGTGTCTCCCTAAAAACCACGCAAATATTGCCAGCACAAAGGGGACGGAGTCATTTAGCATATGTGAGGACGTAGTTTGTGCCAGGTACTGTACAAATTGTGTTAATAGAAAATGCCTAATCCTTAGCCTGATGGAGAATATGATCTAGTTTGACTCCTGGATATGGTAGGTCTCCAACCAGTAGAAAAAAATCATTTTTCAGAAATAGGGTGGGCAATAGAAAGAGTGACTAGAGGACCAGAGTTATATGGCTTTCTATCAAAGGAGTATGTACATCTATGTATTAAATTTATGCTTCAGGGAAATACACTTTCTTTCCATGGTACTCACATGTATGTGTCACTCTGGGTTTGAACTAAGAACCAACAGTTTCTCTGGCACTCCTGGTGAGGCTAAGTAATGTCTCCAGGTGTCACTCATCACCATGGGCATCCTCAGGGATCAGAGAGTAGTGTGAAGGACTGTGTTTTATAGGAAGTATAATCAGGTGCTCTTGGACATAAACTACGTTTTGGTTAAAAGACTACACTATTAAAGGAACTTTCTTCACAGCTTTGGAACATATACATTATCAGATATCATTTACTGAAATATTTATTCGTTTCAATTGATTGGTCATTCAAGTAAGTAGGTGAGCATCTGAGCTTTTCCTTCTCGATTTTATTTGTGGATTCCAACGACCCATTATTTTAGTTAAGAAATGTGAGGTGTTTCTGTCTTTAAGTCTTCTTGGCTAAGCAACATGTACCTAATGGGCAGATGATACAAAAATAATGCAGTGGGATGGAAGAATCTAGTCCCTTTAGGTGAAAGCCTGGTTTTCCCTTGGAATCTGAGATTCTGACCTTGTTCTATCAGGGGACCCACAGCGAGTGGATGAGTTGATTAAAAACTCTGGTTCTCTTTCCTCTTAGATGAAATGGGGATAATTATAGTTACCTGCACCTCTAGGGTCCTATGAGTCTTAATTACTTAATATTTGCAAAGCGTTTAGATATCTTTGAATTAAAAGTGCTGAGCAGTAGAACCCAAGTTCAGTGTAATCATAATTGGAAAGAGAGTTTATATTCTCACCTTCCCTCCATCTCCCTCTGCTCTGTTCTTTTGGCCAAGACAGACATGGCTTGTGGCTTCCACCTAGCTCTACATACTTGTCTCTAACCCCTTTGCTTTTGGCAACTTAAGCCTAAAAATACATACATAGAATAAGTTGAAAGATATGTCCAGGCTCTTAACCCCTACTCCACAGGTACTCCTTAATATTTATTTTCAAAGCTCAATAGCCACTAAAAATAAGATCAATCAATTAACTTGTCTCTTCCAGTGTATCATTTCTTTCAGGTTCTCCTACACATGGTGATAAACTGAATCTCAAAGCATTCCTCCCACTCAGAAACTCTGGTTGATTCTTCCATGCTTGTTTGGTAGGTTCCAAACTCTTCAGCATCACCCTAAGAGTCTTTCAAAACCTGTCAGTCATTCACTCTTATTCCTCACTATTCTAGAACTCTTCTCTCCAGAAATGTTGTTGTTCAGTTGCTAAGTTGTGTCCAACTCTTTGCAGCCCCATGAACTGCAGCACACCAGGCTTCCCTGTCCTTCACTATTTCCCTGAGTTTGTTCAAACTCATATCCACTGAGTCAGTGATGCCAACCAACCGTCTCATCCTCTGTTGCCCCCTTCTCCTCTGGCCCTCAATTTTTCCCAGCATCAGGGTCTTTTCAAATGAGTCACCTCTTTGCATCAGGTGGCCAAAGTATTGGAGCTTCAGCACCAGTCCTTCCAATGAATATTCAGGGTTGATTTCCTTTAGGATTGACTGTTTGATCTCCTTGCAGTCAAAGGTACTTACAAGAGTTTTCTCCAGCACCAGTTTGAAAACATTAATTCTTTGGCACTCAGACTTCTTTATGGTCCAATTCTCACATCCATACATGACTACTGGAAAAACCATAGCTTTGACCATATAGACCTTTGTCAGCAAAGTGATGTCTCTGCTTTTTGATACACTGTCTAGGTTTGTCACAGCTTTTCTTCCAAGGAGCAAGCATCTTTTAATTTTGTGGCTGCAGTCACCACCCGCAGCGATTTTGGAGCCCAAGAAAACTGTTTCCACTGTGTTCCCATCTTTGTGCCATGAAGTGATGGAACCAGATGCTGTGATCTTAGTTTTTTGAATGCTGGATTTTAAGCCAGGTTTTTCACTCCTCTTGCACCTTCATCAAGAAGCTGTTTCATTCCTCTTCACTTTCTGCCATGAGAGTGGTATCATCTCCATATCTGAGGTTGTTGATATTTCTCCCTGCAATCTTGATTCCAGCTTGTGAGTCATCCAGCCCAGCATTTCATATGATGTACTCTGCATATAAGTTAAATAAGCAGGGTGACAATATACAGCCTTGACTACTCCTTTCCTGATTTTGAACCAGACTGTTGTTCTATGTCTACTTGTAACTGTTGCTTCTTGTCCTGCATGCAGGTTTCTCAGGAGGCAGGTAAGAAATGTACTCCATGCCTCTAACCCAGCTGCTGTCCATCCAGTGGGGTCTTTTCTGGATACATTTAAATCCTTTCTGTCCTTTGATATCTTGTTCACAAAGTATTCTTCATTTTCTAGCTAGAAGTAACCTTTTTGTCTTTATAGAATTGTGCCTGTAATTTCCTGGGTCATTTCTACGTTTATATCTTAGTTACTTTACATATATGTCCTACTTCGATCCTAGACTATAAAGCTTGAAAACAGATCCATGTCTGATGAATGAACAACAACAGTAAGCCTAATCTATGCATGGAATGAAACTGGATACAAATGAAAGATTATTGATATTGACTTGCAGGATTTTGTTAAAGTGGCTCTTAATTGATTTGCATCATGTATGTTAGAAATTAAATATTAATCGATAATTTTGCCAACATTACCATTATTCTTGTTGCTTATAGAACTAACATGAGCAAGTATATCTTTAAACTGTGTTTTCTTTGGCTACATGCTCATGGACAAAACTCAGAGGGGTTGGGGAACAAATAAAACTTTGTAGTGTTCTCCCTGTATGCCCGGATTATCCATATTGTTGTTTGGTTCCCCTTCTTAGCTCTGGCATGAAAACTTGGCTCCAGCATGCGTAAATTTTTGCAAAGCTTTCTTCTAGAGGAGGACTGAATTGTCTGAAATTCCATCTGCTGAACTAATCAAGCCTTAAAATTGAAGGGCTTGAAGGTCAAAATATCATCTTAATGATTCTGCCTTTAGAAAGTTGGACTCCAAGATATATACAACCAGAGAAAACTGTGTCCACACTTTATAAGCTGCTTCTTTGACCACTTTTCAGAGCACTGCCTCTCCTCCCTGCAGTTAAATATTTTAAATTAAAAAAAAAATATTTAGAACATATATCCTGATGGTAAAAATGTAGACAATGAGACAAGTAGCCTTTTATTAATAGCTTTATGATGTCTGATAGGTTCCTTAACCTCTCTGAACAGTAACTGTCTCCTCTGCATAATGTGGATAATAACACCTGTTCTGTCTCCTTGTAACAGTCAAATGCTGGTTGTGGATGTTCTGTAGTCTTTTAGACAAATATAAGTTATTGCTGCAGCATGCTGTCATGGATATTCATCTGGTTGAATGTTTAAAACTTGTGAGTCAGGCTTAAAAGCAAACCTCATTTCTATTTTGTTAATTTTCTTTTTAGCCCTGTGCACTATGTTTAATTTTTCAAGAATGGGGCTAAAAACAACTTGCCTAGCACTTTGTAGATGTGATTGAGTTGATTGTTGTAAGGCCTGGAACAGAATTAGCAGCAGTGAATTTTGTTGTGTATAAATAGATATATAGACTAACTACTTAGTAATTTTGCGTAGCCTCTTTTATCTCTTGCATAATAAAGCCTCATCTGAAGAAATTGTCAGAGAAGAAAACTGTCATGGAAGCACTTACTTAACCTTTTATGATTTCCTAATACAGTATATAGAATTACTCATTAAAGAGGTAAATAGAAGAAAGGACAGTAAAAGCTTAAAGTTCTGATTTTTGTATAATTATTATTACTGCCCCCTTTTCAAGTCTTCTCTTAGAAACAGCTACACAGAAAGTAGCTGGAGCAGTTAGTGTGTTGTAGTATTATTTGTTTTTTAAAATTATTACTCAAAATTTTATCCTATTAGAGAAACTCCATGGCTGATAATTACCATCTATCAAATACTTTAGAGCTTATAATTTGGGATTAGCACAGCGTGTACTTGACCTAATAATTTCAGTGAGTTCACTGGTACGTGCCATGTGGAAAGACTTCCTAGGAAAATGATGTCAGAACTATGTTTTCTCATGATTTAATAAAACCGTCAGTAAGTTTTGACTGAGTACTACTATATTATTCAGTGTTAAGCATTATGGGGGAATCACTTATGATTCAGAGAGCTTATCATCCAACTGAAGAGTGGCCATAATTAACAAACACTGTTAACAATTAACAAATGAGTACGGAATGAAGTACTAAATGAGACGTCTTGTGGAATCTTAGAGGCAAAGAAGGTCAGTGTGTGCTGGAGGAATTAGAGAAGGTGGCACGTGTGATCTGATGCTTGAAGTGGGTCATGAAGAATAAGCAAGATTTAGTCAGATAGAGAAAAAAGAATTAGCCAGAAGAAGAAAGGAACAAGTCACTTCCAGGTAATGATGTATGTGGGCCTCCCAAGGACACTGGCTTGATCAGAGCAGAGGTGATGGAGCTCTGAGTAACATGAGAAAGTCAGCTAAGTGGGATGACGCCAGGCTTTGGAAGGTGTTGAATACCAAGTAAAAAAAGGCTGGATTTGATCTGGTGGAATAAATAGTCACTGCAAGTCTTCACATAAGAGCCTAAGATGAGAGGTTAGTCAGACAGTGGTCATCAGAGTTAAGTGGAGCAGAAAGGATGTCCTGTACATTGAAGGGGATGAGAGGATTATAGTCAAAATAAGATGGTAAGGGCTGTGCTGAGATAGTGGCAGTGGGACAGAGAAAATAGGATGGACAGGAGACATATTTTAGAAAATGAGCAGGATTTCTTCATTGACTGGATTTAAAGGCTCTGAAAGAAATACATTATCAGGATTGATTCCAAGATTTCTAACCTGCAGCCTGGGTGGTCCAAACTATCAAGAAACCATTGTCAGAAACAGAAGAGTTAGAAAGGATCATTGTTCCTACAGGAAGTATTGGCCTTATAAGCCAGCAGGCAGTTAGCTTTATAGAAATGGGGCGGGGCGGGATGGGAAGGGGCTGACTGTGGGGGTTGGGCTTTATCACCAGGTAGGTTAATTACTGAATGTCTGCAGATGTTCTGCTCTAAGGAAGGCCCATGTTTGGGCTGAGGGTGAAAGCCAAATTATATTTACTCAGATGCCATTTGTTCCTCTGGAGTATTTGCTTGTGGAACTGATGAGAAAGTGATATATGAAGTGCTAACTACTTTTATAAGCAAAAAAGTTTTAATAAAAAGACAAATGAGACAAGTGAAAAGCAGTAACTTTACAGTGTCAGCTTCTTTAAGCTAAGTATGGAAAAAAGGATCATTTAAAGGCTCAGTATGATAGTGATAATAAAATAATTTTCCAACTGTATAGTTTAAGATATCTCAGTACCTTGGGCCATTTTAAGCAGCGAGTGTGGGCACTTAGTAAACACTTACTAAACCTACCCATTTTGTTAATTCTAAGATGCACATTTTCTTATTCATTTTTTTAAACATCTCTGAATTGGGTCATGTCTTACAGTTAATGTCATTTGTCATGGGCTGTGCAGCAGTTGCAACATAGTTGTCATTGCCTTAACCAAGTTGTTTTGCTTAATTTTCTTTTTTTACATATGCACAAAAGTTATCTATGATAAAATATGTCCAAATAAGTCTAAAAGAGCTCTTTTTCGTTCTAAGTGGTACTGAGAGCAATAGTTTATCTGGCTGCATTTTTTGGTATCCTAGTGGTACCTAGAATGATGTGTTTTATAAGGATGGTATCTTAGATTTCATGAAATATGGCATTAAAAGATAGCTCAGGGACTTTTCTGGTGGTCCAGTGGTTAAGACTCTACACTCTCATTTCAGGCACCCAGGTTCGATCCCTGGCCAGAAAACTAGATCCCATAAGCTGCAGCTAGGACCTGGCACAGCCAAAATAAATTAAAAAAAAAAAAAGGTAGCTCATCACAGCAAATCCCAGCCAGTATGGTATAGAGGGCAGGAGTAAAATATTCTAAATTTGTCTTTTTTCAGTGACCTGCATTTGAGGTGCCCCTTGGATTGCTTTAATTTGGACAGGGAACTCTAGGAGAAAGGGTTTTCATTCAGCGTGTAAATACCGCCTGCCAGGAATAGAAATCTCCTTGGAGGATCCAGTTCTTTGATGGTGCAGAATCCAGAACCTTTCCAAAAGTTCAGATATTAGCAGGATGGATATCTGTGTTTTTTTTTTTTCAAACCATTGTGCCTGTGCTAATCTGAGACTGTGCACTCCAAGTAGCTCCAAGCATGCTTGCTATCTGCACAAAGCAAGAGTGAATCTGCAAGGAAATTGGTTGGTGTCTGGGGACAATAATTAAGTCTCATAGTAGTAGAAACTGTGATTTCAATAAAAGGGGAGGACAGACACCTTGGTTCCTTATGCCCAGAGTTTCAGCTCTTTCTGCAGTATGACCTACTGACTGGAGGTAGGTTACCTTCCCTGGCAAATGACACTTCATGGGCAGACAGGCAGTCCCCTTTCCTACTGACTGACACAGTATAACAGCTATGGCACATGAGTGTCTTTCTGTAAGTCCTTGCTCCAGAACTGAGGAGAAGGAGTAAGTTAAGAGTGTCCAGGTGGGGGGGGGGGAGGATGCTTCTCGTTACTACTCAGGGACGTGATGCCTCAGGTAAGTGACTCTGATGTCCTCCACCATCTGACGGTAACCTTGTGTCCGTAGGTATGTTCTCACTTGTTCGCTCATTCTAATTGGCTTCCCAGAGCATGCTTGTAGA